>NW_024340696.1:32262357-32512936 GCF_902729225.1 Pteropus medius
AAAAAAAGCTACCTGTCTACTCAGAATATTAACAAACTAGATCAGTCTTGGAAAAACAGGTAAGAAAATTTCCTCATGAACAAAATAAATGGTCCTAGAATAAGAAACATATCAGATCAAAATAAGTTTTTGCTATATCCCAGGTTTTAGTTCCCCTAAGGCAAAAATAGTGTAACAACTAAATATCCACATGCAAATTCATTGAGCAAGACAACAGTTATTCTTCCAGATTTATTGAGTCATACAATGTTCCTATACTATGTACTCCGGCTCCTGCTGAAATAACTTCCAACACCCATACTAACAGCTTTCAAAGAAGATCTAGTCTCTCTGACTCAGAAACACATACACTCTCCTTTGAACTCCACATTCACTGTTAGCTGCTGCCTATCTCCTCTTACATTCACAACCACATATAGGAAAAGCCACCAGGGCCATAGATGTCCCCACTTATCTCTTGCTTGTGTCCCAGCCCACTACAGTTTCACTTTTGAACCTGCTTCTCCCGTGAAAATGCACTTCTGAAGGACCACCATGTTGCTAAAAGATAATGGAAACTTTCACTCTCCTAATTGCCCACCCATTTCTCTGACTGCTCCTTTTCCACCTAACTTTAAATGAATGTTCCATCTCTTCAAAGACTAATGTTTCTCATTGTCCACTCTCTCTCTCTCTCTCTCAGTGGTCCCCTTTGTTTACATGGTTTCCTTATGCCAACTCCTAAATTTACATTTGGCTTCATATGTCATTTCTGAGCTCCACGTACAAATATTCATCTCCTTAATTAACATCTTAAGTTGAATGTTTTATAACAAATGATCAGCTAACTGGCCCCTGTGATTATCAACCCTCTTACTTGTTTTTTTCCATTGTTTCATATCTAGTTCCTAGAAAACACATGAGGTCATCCTTGATACCTAATTATCCCTTGCCCTCATAGCCATTTATTAAGTGCTGCTCATGATCCCTCCAAAAGTCTCACATGTTCAGTGTTTTCTGTATTTCTTGCCATCCACTTGCATGACCCACTATCATCTCTTCCCCAGATAATCAGTCCTTCTAAATTATCTCCTTATATTCGTTCTCCATACACTAGTAAAAATAATATTTCAAAAAATCCAAATTAGGTCATGCTACCAATTTAAAAGTGTTATATGTCTGCTTATTAGAATTATGAATAAGCTTACTAACCTGGACTACACAATCACCATAACTGGGACAAGATTTTCCTAGCCAGTCTAAACTTGTACCTTTCCTTCTCACTTCACACACTTTAAGCAAACTGTATTTCTTTCAGTTCTTCAATTGTGCCATACTCTCTGTCTATGCAGAGTGTTTGTTTTTGTTGTGCCTACCTTCTCCCTGGAGCTAGTGAATACCTTCTCATCCTTCAGATCACCACTTTTTTAAACACCACTTTTTCCATTTCTCTCAACTTCCCAGACCTGGTTATGGGTACTTTTTATTCGCTCCCACTCTATTCCACATTTCTTTCAAAAAATACTCAGCATAACAATAGCTAAGTGATTATTTGCATAGTTTTTGTTGAATTCCTATGTGTGGCAGGACACTATTTGAAGATATTGATGCTTTCCCCAAAATTTTCCATTATGCTTTGTTCCTCCTACATCAGGCTAATAGACCATGAGATATCTGTTATATAAAGCGGGGTGGGGGGGATTATTACAGTAGAAACTAAAGAAACAAGAGTCAAATTCTTGTCTTCAGAGTTTTAAAATCCCGAGCTTTTTGAAATGCAGTCACCAGTCTTCCAGTTCAGCCTATCCAACCTACTACTTTAAAACTAACAATTCTAAGGACAAGGGGAAATGGAGACAAACGGATGCCCTTGATGTTGGTAGGGCCCTATTCTGAGATATGAAGAGTGAGAATAGGAGGAATTCGAGATGGTTTGGGGAATCTGAGAGCAATATTCCCAGTAGAGCCTGGAAATGAGGAACACTTCAGAGTATTTCCTGATACATGGTAGGGTACAAGGGAGAGTGGCTCCTGGCTGAGGGAGCATCTAGGCAGAGGGATCAATGTTTCTTTTGGATCCAAAAAGAGTAGGGAAATAGATGAAAAAAGGCTGGAACCAAAAGGTCACTTCAGATGGAAGAGGAGATTTCTCAGTAGATGGCGATATTAACAGGTGATGACCCAAGAACAGCACCAGACAATTTCTCCTCCCCCAAAGCCTTAACATATCATAAGTACCCAGTACTTAGGAAGAAAGTACCAGAAATAACTAAGATTTCTTTTCCAATATCTGGTGGAATGGACATTTTAAATAGATAATATACTATTCAGAAATTGGGTGTTCCGATATCTAGAAATAAGAGATTGCAAATAACAGTTGCTTCAACAACATAATATGTCTTTCTCTCCCGCAGTGAAACTTCTGAGGTCAGCAGTCCAAGGCAGGCATGGCAGCTTCCTCTTATCAAGGTCCCAGGCCCTACTGGGAAATGACTTCCATCTATAAGGTTTCCTCATGAGCTAAGACGGCTACTGAGTTCCAGGCCTAAAACAAAACAGAAGAAAAGACAACAAAGGGCCCATGCCAGTTCTCTGCTAACCTCTTATAGAATCTTCTTGGATTGTTCTGCCAAACAACTTTCTCTTACATCTTTTTGGTAACCCCTAGCTGCAAAAGAGGCTAAGAAATGTGGTGTTTTAGCTGAGCTCCAATAAAACAGGTTCTGCTTTTAAAGAGCAAGGAGAAAATGGATACCAGATAGCAGCTTGCAGACAATAAGTTGATTTTTAGGGAGAAAACAAGAAGGTAAAATTGTGCTCATAGGTTTATGAGCTGAGATTCCCATACCTCAAACTCTCTGCCCTGATAGATTGTAAATTTAAAGAAAGCAGGATCTATTTCTTGTTTACAATTTTATCCAAGCATCTAGCCCAAAGTCTGCTACTCATAGGCAATCAAAATATATTTGCTGAATAAATACATAAAGGAAAAGGAATGAATAAATGAGTACACATGACCTTCCACCACTTAGCATCACTTAAAATTTACTTAACATTTTATGTAGTATGTAGTATGATAGTATTAATGCTGTTGACAGAGTGTTTCTGGGTACATGGTAGGATTGCACATCCAGCACTCCTTATATCTGGGTGAAGCCATGTGATTGTAGACAATGAGTTGTAAGTGGAAGTGACATGTGAATCTTCTGGGCCCAAGGATTTAGTTGCCATCATGTGCCCACCAGAGCTCTCATTCATACTATCAGAGCAATTTAGCTTGTAAAAGCTGGTGGTTTCCCCATCAGCATGGGTCTCTGAGAAAAGTGACATGAAGCAGTGGACCAGTAGTGAGTATATGGCATAGGAGAGATCATATTGCCTGGATTCACAGATTTACTTTCTCTAGTATACAACTATAAACTCTTTCAATATAGGAGACATTTTACTTGCTATGAAATACATTAAATTTAAGTCGTGAGTCCACAACCAACTTTACCTCTGAAACAGTGAAGTCAACTTTTAAAAGTCAAGTTAAAAATTATCAGTTTGAAATAAGGAGCATAAAGAACAAATTCTATGTGTATAAAAATAGAATAGTTAGGGTAAAATATATTTTCAAGAAAAGCCTTTGCTTTAGTATTTTTAAAAGCCCAGAAATAGAATTTTTTTTTTAAAGCTAAATATTGCATTTGAATCAAGGTAAGTAATGGCATTATAACAAGTGGTACAGTTAAAAGAGGTATTTTTTTATGCTTTTGTTACATATATAAATTGATCATGTATAATATATTCACATGTAATTGTACAATATATATACAAAATTATTAAAGGGCACAATATAGAAATACATGATTTTTAGAGACAAAAATCTCAAAATGGTACCTTTAAAGTATACTGATCTGGCTAACTAGCTTTGTTTCCCACTTTCCGGATTTATAATTAAATGTAGATTTTTTTAAAAATTATTAAAAGCTCTGAAATCTTTTACCCTGAAATTGTGTGGACCATAAAAATTAAACATAATTAAGTTAATAACAAGCAACTTTATCTTTCACAAATACTACAATCAAAGCCTCTATTCTAAAATTTCAGATAATTACTACTAGACTATGTTTAGCTTCTTCCAAACTAAGCAATTTTAGCTGTATTTAACTATTTTCCCCTAACATATGATGTCATGGATATTATGTTATATGACTTGAGTCCCCTGCACAATACACATAACTAGATACATAAGGCAGGTTTAAGGTTTGCTACCCTTTTCTGGATGAGTAGATTATTTTCCATGAGGATAAAAAAGATGTTACATATAAGTCTGTTGTTTTAGATGACCAATGGATAAATCCAGGCAAAAAGAGTAACTGGAAATAACTGAGTGTCTCTTTCCTTATAATCTAATCTTACAGCTCCTACATAGATAATGCCATCCTAGGGCAGATCAAAGCTAAACTTGTTAAAGGTTCTGAAATTCAGGGTTTGAGTACTACATTTATTCTCCAGTTTATTTCTAAATGTAATAAATAATTTAAGAGATTTACTATCACTTCCTTACTATAAAAACAAAAGGACTTTAATGCAGCAACATAGGCAGTGAAAGGATGACACTGCGAAAATTAAAATATTGTTGGGGTCGTGGATTTAAAAGATTTGTAAGTATTCTCCACCAAACTTCCCTCCATTTTTTTTAAAGCTACAACACTGAATTTTTGGACCATGTTGAAGATTATAGACCAAAGCTTCTCTGTAATTATGCAAGTAAATACAAGAACCAAACCTATCCAGATGAGTGCACAGGCAATTCCAATATCATGTGTATGAACCCCATCTACGTTTTTGTTTTGTTTTGTTTTTTGAGTAGCTTTTCTCTATGGAAAAACATAATAACACAATTTTTTAAAAGCACTCAAATTACCACCATTCTAGTTCACATCATGTATCCATATGCAAAGAGTCCTGAAAAGGCACCATGGACATACTTTTCCAACAAGCTGTTTGGTGCAGAAACCATATGCTTAATTAGACCATGAAAAGCATTATTGCATGTAGGGCATATGCTTGGCAAAGTTATGGATCACCATCTGGGCCCTGTTTTCTCCAGGAAGCTCCAGCTGGGTGACAGTACGGCATCCTTCCAAGGGTAATGGCTCCCTTGGGCCATCAGAAAATCAAGAGTTCGGGCCCCTCATGCATCAGTCAATCCATGAAGTCAGCATGCAGAACACGTTGTAAGTAGATGTTATGAATGGGCCAGCCTGATATTTCCCCACGGTGTGTTTTTTGATGTCCTTTAAGAGTCCCCATGTCTACAGCACAGTTTGTAGATTTCTGGTCACTTTGACTTTACCTTTGTTTTGTTGTTGTTGTTGTTGCTGCTGCTGCTGCTGCTGCTGCTGTTGACTTTACCTTTGTTTTTGATGACACAATATTCAGGTTCCACAACTATTAGGAGTCTACTCTGTGCCTCTTTGGACCTCAGGTAATGTAAACCTATTTCCTTCCTAACATTCTAAAAAGAGGCTTAATGGAATTTTGAATTTTTCCTATTACAAAAATTCTTAGGTTTTTGTCAAAAGAGACTTGAAATACCACATGAAATCATGTACTCACAAGACTTACCACTACCTCCAAATAACTGAATTACATAAATAAAACATTACATAGAACGTGCTTTGCTACAATTTATGGGTGGTAAATTTAATAAGAACTGGCTCATTGTAGTAAAATTCGACTTATTTTTTCCTGATCCTTTTATTCTATACAGGGAAAGAAATTTATGTCAGTTTAAAAAAAACTATTACTGCTTCTCATAACTGAATCCATTATTTTTCTCCATGATCCATCAGGTAAAAAACAAGAATAATAGATTGCTTTGACAGAACCTTGAACATAAACATCTCCCAGAATCAAACACAGAAAGTGAAACAAGTTTCAGGTGGTATTAAAACAAAAAAGGATCATCTTTATACATTTCAAAAGTCAGATCTTACTAAAAAATATTATTATTAGCTGCTACAAAAAAATAATGTACATAGTAGTTGAATTTTTACAATTAGACTCAATGACTTTAAATAATTGAATTTGTCCTATGTAGTCAACTGATTAAAAAGACTGGTATTTACCTTATCTTACAAATATTTTCTGCTCATAAAGGAATCAAGGGGCTCAATATTCGTTAGCTCTCTGTGACCCATTTTAGTTTCAGAAAAGTTTGAGTGAATGTGCACACATCTACTTACTATACATATAGTACAGCTACCTCATCTCAAGGGATTTTCTTAGTCGACACCTATCCAGCATCTAATCTTCTCCCTTTTTATTTAGATAATCCAACCTCCCAACCTGTCTCCTGAAAAAATGACATTTTCAGCTTCAGTGGCAGAATTTATTCTAAGCCAATGAGCACGTAACATTCACATTAAGTCTATTATTGGTAGAGGGCTGGGCATATGACCCCAATTTATCTGAACTGAAAAAGAATTTTTATGCAAGACGAAAATGCAAAGAGAGTGGTTTCCTATTTTCTCTTACCAGATGAAGAAAAGAGAACAGGAAGTCCCAGTTGCTGCTGGCTCTGTGACCATGAGAATAAGGACAATGCTGGTGGCAGAGAGGAGTCAGAAAGGACTAGAGTCTTAGTTGACATCATTGAACTACTGATGACACTTTCTCTTGTCTTCCAGTTAGAGAATTTACAAATTTATTTAGTGTTTAATCCACTTTGAATTGGGGTTTTGAAAATTGTTTAGATATGTTCTTCTCTCTCTTAAAAAGAGATGACAGAATATACTCAAAATATTATGTTTTCCCGGGGCTTGTTCCATTCATGTTGCTTTACATCAAAAAATCTTTGAATATGTATTTGATTTTGAAACTACCTTTGAGAACTCTCCCTAATCATCTAATGAGGCACAAAATTTGATACATGCATTGCTTAAGAAGACAGTAGTATTCTTAAAAAAGTAAATGCAAATTTAAGATGAATAAAAACTCTCTAGTACTACCAGACAAAAAATACAGTTTCATAACCAAGGTCAGACATTATTTCTAGCCTCAAGATCTGAAACGGAGCTTGATCTGTCTTGTAGTCAATTTTAAACTCTGGCCTATATGCCGAAGGTATGTTTATTTTTAATTATTCAGAAATCGTGGACCATAGCAATACTTCTGCTCTCTTCTTATTTTCCCAAAACTATTTTGATACTTACTTCCCAGATCCTGCAGGCTATTAGATGTTTCTTGCAAATTTCCATAGATAATAACTCATCAGCTTTGCAATTTGATTCTTAACATTAAGAGATTAAAACTAATGTAGATGATTCTCAGATGACACATACTGAGGTATAGAAAAATTCCATCATTTCCTTCCACAAAATGAGAGAAATTTTAATTCTTTTTCTCAACAGCTGCTTCATTTTTTTATGCATAGGAAAAAACTATGTGCAATTACTCCAAGTACAATCAAGTCATTTAACATGGCTTTACCATCATTGTAGTTGCAGGATATTTTAAAAGAGAAAAAAAAATCTCAAAGCACAGGTCCTGCTGTGCAGCAAAGCAATCAAATTCCTTCATAATAACAGCCTGATGGGATTCAGCAATCCGAGGAATAATGAATAACCACTTTAATCAGTAAACAGGAAAATGCTACAACATTTACTGAGTAAAAATTGACTATCATTTGTTGATCCTCTTGATCGGCATTTCAAACAATAAATAGAAATGTAAGTATCTTTTAAAAAGCAAAATAACTTTGTTTAGTGGATTTGATTTTGCCAGGCAGTGAGAAAATAATAGATCATCTCAAATTGTCCTGCAGTGTTACTCAGTGAGTAAAATGTACATATTATTTTTTTAAATGCATGGCCAAATTGACCCTATTGCTTGAATATGTCAAGATAAACTCATTTTGCAGTTGGTTGATAAGATTGTATTTCTGGACTGATCACTGAATTTCATTTCTACTTCATTATTTGATGCGCTTTTTCACTGTTCATCTTACGAAGTTATTTGAATCTGAATACGAAGACTCTGTTTCAAAGTAGTCCTCAAGTTTCCAGTGCAGTGTCTCAAATGTTGGCCTTTCCTTAGGTTCTGCATTCCAGCACTCCAGCATGATGTTATAGAATTGCAGTGGACAATTAGATGGTTGAGGGAGTCTATAGTTTTGACCCAACATCTGGATCACCTGAGCACCTGTCATACCTAAAAATATAGAATGAAATCAACAACAACAACAACAACAACAACAACAACAAAGTTAAAGAACAGAGTGTTAAATTCATAGACACTTATACTCTAGATTACAGGCAAATTGATTTCCTTGGTGAAGTTATGAGGTCTTCCATCCCCTTCCCAGACTTCAGAGATTAAACTAAATCCTGAAGCAACTAATGTCTATAAGACTGCAATTCAAGAGCAATGGAGGAGGCAATAAACCACCTCATTAATGCAAATCATCATCATCAAATTTTATTTCTTACACTCCCAAAGGCACATAGTATGGTCAGCTTCATAACTCTGCCCTCTAAGTCTGGGCAAAGCAGTTAAAATCACATCTAAATAGGTGACCTGTGGAATAAAGGCCCATTTCAGAATTAATTACTCACCACTATAAGGCATTTTGCCGTAAGTAATGATTTCATAAAGAAGGATTCCAAATGACCACACATCGGACTTAATGCTAAATTTATTAGCACGAATAGCCTCAGGCGCAGTCCACTTCACTGGCAGCTTTATTTCATGTTTAGATTCATAGATGTCTTCATTATCTACCTGTTAATGCATTAAGATATCAAGCCAAGTTAAGTGATATATGTGTGTGTGTGTGTGTGTGTGTGTGTGTGTGTGTGTGTGTATGTGTGTGTTTGCCACCCTCATTCATCTGTAATCTGCTTTACATTAAAATTCAAAGGGAAAGGATTCAGGATGAGCTTAGTTCCATTGATAATTAGAGGAGCAAATTCCAAATCTGGTATACAAGACTGAAACACCCGTGAGAAAGCATTCGTAAAATATTATTTGAAAGCCTACTATGTGCTAAAAATAGCACTGGAAAGTACATTCTACTACACATGGGGGTATTCATGTGTGATGATACTGGCTTTAAACATGATCATTAGTAAATAAAATTCAATTAAAAAATGAAAGCGACAAGTCTGTTATCTGATTTACTGCTGGTATTAAGGAGCCATGGACTTTGATAATTACCATGTAACCACTTTAAAATACTGAAAAGTAGGATTCAAATGATCTAAAGTAATATATAAGTCACTGGAGTTCTAATTAATTTACAAAAAGAAAAGTTGATGAATTCATGAAGTTCAAAAGAGAACCATTTATTTATTGTGTTTCACACTCCACACCCATAATTTTAGGGTATGATGTAAAAATTAAAAATTAAAGTTAGGGAAAAACAACTAATATTTTATCTCTTATATCAGTGTCTTTTGACATGATGTCATGAAGTGAGAGGTGGATAGGGAGGGGCAGGAATTACAAAGTCCATGATTGCTGAAGAATTCTGGCAGCATGCATATTAGTCTGGCATAAGTGAGCAAAGGTGGGTAAGATCACTCTGTACAAAGAGTGCTGCTTTTTGTAAGGGAAATGCAGACAAACAGAGGCTACTGATACAGAAATGTAGATTGTTAATTCAACCACAAACTTAATTTTATACTCTCCCATCTGGTTGGTCATCATTTTCCCTGTTTCTCCTTGATAAAGAAATAGAAATGAGAAATAGTTTGTCTACAAGGCTTTGGGCCACGGAAGTGTTCTGTGGACCATAGAAACATTGTTATGAAGAATAACAGTAAATCTATAAGTCTACTGGTCTGTTAGGCTTTTAACCCATTATAAAAACTAATTAGAACAAAAGCATATCCACCTTAAAAACTCTTGCAAGTCCAAAATCTGCCACTTTGTAGATACTATGTTCACCAACAAGGACATTTCTGGCAGCCAGATCTCTATGTATATAGTTCTGGGACTCCAGATAGGCCATTCCAGAGGCAACCTGTGCCGCCATGTCTACCTGCTGAGTCAGATGAATTTTTGATCCAGCATCATCTAGGCAATAAGAGAAAATAAAATATTTACTTTGGGAAACATTTAAACTACTGAAGTGAATTCTGAGAATCTTGATGAACAAGCTATCAGTGGGATTAAGTGCCATAGCACTTATTTATTGAGCGAAAATATATAACCATACTAACAATTTTATTTCCTGTGAAGAGTTAATGAGGCAACAATTCTGAGAGTCCAAACACATTCTAAGTCTGTGAGCTGCCCTTCCCTGAAAGCATTACACAGAGAAAGAAGGAACAGTATCACATGATCCAAACACAACTATAAACATCTGAGTCTGGCATTGCCATTTTCCATACCACACATCACCAGTCTCATCTCTTCATAATTTCTCCTAGTCCTCATCCTGTATTATTAACTTTAGGAAATTCATGTAGTAGGGTCAGTTTGATCATTAGTAGAGAGGTTAGTTATTTTGTGAAATGTGGTCAGCCATTCCTGGATAGTGTTTAGCCACACTCTTAGTAGATGTCTTCCAATTTCTGAAGAAATTTGGAGAACTTTTAAGATCTCATATAAATCCAAATTATGATTATCCCTGTATGACTAAGCCAAATATTAAGAAAAGTGTGTTGGACTCACTGTTAAGAGTCTTAGGCTCCTGACTTGAGAGGCAACTACATAGTACAGGGGTAAGGAAGACTGGTTTGACGCTTGAGTGCCAGAATTCGAATCAGGGTTCTCCCTGCCTCCAATTTCTTTCCTGACTTTGAGCAAACTGCTTAACACTCCTGTGCCACTGTTTCCTCATTTATATAGTGATAATTGTAATTACTTTATGGTATTAGTTGTTAAAATGAGAATTAAAATGAGTTAATACACATAAAGCCCTTAGGATACTGCCTGGCACCTAGAAAGAACTCAGTAAACCCTACCTTTTATTGTTATCATTGCTGCTGTCTAATCAGAATTAAACAGTTTAGGATCTGTAAAGCCGGAGATGCATATGGATTACCCAAATGGAAATGCCTAACAGAAAACAAGCATATGGGTCTGCAGCTCAGGAGAGAGCACACAGCTAGAGGCATTGATTTAACAGTCACAGGTCATGAGTGGGAGTTAAACATTAAAAGTGGGTGAGATTGCTAGAAAGTGACAAAACCATGAGAAACACCACCATTTAGGGTGGGCAGAGGAAGATAAACCTGCAAGAAAACTGAGAAGAATCAGCCAGAAGAATGAGAGGAGAACCAGAAAAGAACATTATAATAGTTAAAGGTTTTGAGAAAGAAGAAGTCAACACCATTGTCAAATGCCACAAAAAATATCCATCAAGATAAGGACTAAAAGGCATTTCTTAAATATAATAACTAGGCAGTCACTGGTGACTTTGATGGCAGGAAGAGCAGTTTCGCTGGAGATGGAGTATAAGGGATTGAAGGCTGGTCGGAAGCTGAGGACATGGAGACGGCAAGAAGAGATGTCGATTTCCAAACCCCTAGTGAAGAAAGTAAGACAAAAAGAGGCCAGTAGAGGAAAAGTAAGTCGCGGAAAGCCATTGTGAAATTCACTATAGTGAGGGGTCGTCATTGACAGCGTACTCAAGGGGATTTTGGAGTGCTGGTCATGTTCTCGTTCTTGATTGTACAGTGCACAGTTGTTTACTTGCCCACTTTATAATTAATGATAAATTACGCTATATGATATATGCACTTTTTATACATATGCTATCTTTTTCAATAAAAAATGAATCAAGAACTTTTTTTAATGCTAAAGATCTAAGCACAGTGTATGTATATGTACATATATATATGTCTATTTTTTAGTGTAAGCAGCATATTTAAATACAATGTGAGGTGACACTAACTAACTGCTCACTGATCCATCTGTCCTTTTCTTTCTGGCACACTCAGAAGATCATATTCCCCATCTTCCCCTGAAGTTAAATTGGGCCATGTCACTAGTTCTTTGCACAGCAATGTGTGCAGAGATGTTCATCATTTACAGGCTTGATACTTAAACTCTCCCACGTCTTTGTACCTGAGAGAGATAAATTTAAAAATGACAGAGACACATGATGGAAGGAGTCTAAATCCCTATGTCATCATTTAAAGAAAGCCACCTGGAAGAAGTGGCTGATACATATCAAAAATGCATAATTTTTGTAATGTCACTGAGATTTTTGAATTGTATATTACAGCAACTAACATTAACTATTCGGTCTAAAATGAGATGCAAGCAAAAAGATAAAATATAACTGAGTGTGCAGCATAATGGCAAAACAGTGCTACTCTGATGTCCGTAATAGCTATGCTTTTTCATATCAAATTCACTCAATGAGAAAAACACTAAAAGATTTCAAATAAACAGGTGACTAGTCCTAGGCTATGTAACAGACAGCCTCAAAAGTGGCTCCCAACATTCTCCGCCTCCTGGTATTCATGCTGTAGTGAAGTTCCCTTCCATTAAGCATGGTCTGAACCTAGTAACTCACTTTTGACAAATAGAATATGGAAAAAGTGATGGGTATCACTTCCAAGATAAGTTATAAAAGACTGTGACTTCATCTTGCTGGAACTTTTCTCTCCCTAATCTCTTGCTTGCTCACTCAGATGAAGCCAACGGCCATGTGATAAGTTGCCCTATGGAGAGGTCCATGTAACATGGAATGGAACTTAAGGCAGCTTCCAGCTGCAACCAGCCAGGAACTGACTTCTTCAGTCCAACAGCCCCGGAGGAAACAACTCCAGCCAACCATCACCTAGGTAAGCTTGGAAGTAAATCAACCTCCCCTAGAGCCTTCAGGTTACTAGAGCACCTGCCAACACCTTCATTGCAGCCTTGTGAAAAACCCTGAGCTGGAAGGCCTAGCTCAGCTGCACCTGGAGTCCTGACCACAGAAACTGTGAAAAAATAAATGTTGGCTGCTTTAAGCCACTAGGTTTTGGGGTAATTTTTTGTGCTGCAATAAATACTGAATACAGTTTAGTGTTAGGAAAATAATATCAGTGCTATGCATTTTGTTAAAATCTCAAACTATAGAGCCAGATTTCCCGAGTTTGAATTCTAGCTCAACCACCTTGGATAAGTTACTTAGTCTCTCCATCTCTCAGTTTCTTTAACTGTAAAATAAAGGTGATATAATAATAATTCATGAGGCTGTTAGAATAATGAACTAAATAGTATCTGTACAGGATTTTAAAAAAAAATCCTGGCACATAGTAAGAGCTACATAGTATTTTTTTATAAAAATAAATAAATAAATCTTTATGCTCCACTCCCTCCACTATCCTGTGTGGTTTATTTCTAGTAAATCACCTCATTTAATACTCATGATTACATGAAGTAACTATGCTATTATTTGCCCCATTTCATAGAGGTTCCTGCTACTCAGAGGAACAAGTAATATACTGTTAGAGTAGAGATTCAAATCCAGGTATGTTTGAGGCCAAAGTCATATCTTCCTTTCTAAAACTTACCTTACACATCACTCTGGAGCACCCTGAAGTCAGGGGCTATGGTGAGACTTCCATTCACACAAACAGCAACAATTTATGGCAGTAGTATTCAGTTAGAGGGTATCTCAATGAAAACATTCTTGTCTACTTCAGCCCACTTAAGTGAACTGTCATTAGGAATAATGAACAACATGCTTGATTTATATTTTTTTAAAAAAAGGATATTTCCTGACATGTGTCAGATGTTCTATAAGTATTTATTGGAAATAAAACAATTCCAACAAAACTAAAAAAAAAAAGATGCAGATATTTATCCTCTTTAAATTTCAGTAAGAACTACCTACATCCTCAATGCTAAAGTTTTTTGACAAGCCTCTTCTGTTTTGGAGAAATTTATTCCAAAAAATATTCAAGCAAGCTTAGGGATTATAAAGGTGATTCTAGAGAAAAATATGTGTGTTATTTCAGATATCAAATACAACATCTAATTCTATTTCAGTGGATACAAAAAGGTTTTCACTGACAGGCACAATAGAGAAGGAAATTGAATAATAACACATTTCCTACCCTGAAAGAGTACAGTGGCCTAGGAACCGCCTAAGTAAACTTCAGAGCACACGTCTAATAAAATGGCCAGATGTCAAAATAGATAAAAAGGTTCACAGACCTGTGACAATTTGCATCTGAGGCAAGAAAATATTTTCAATTATGTTCCATTATTCAAGACTCTTTCAGCTTAATATTTATCATGATAGGCCGTTTAAGAGTGGCAGACTCATTATAAGATCATTTTGTTGAATTTAAACCTTCTTAATTGGGAAAGGATTATCTATAATGAGCATATTTTCATTACTCCTCCTTGCTGCTAAGTATCCTGGCAAATGGCAGCCGCGGTAAATTGACCCTCATGTCCCAATCCAGAAGATGACAGGGTTCGAGCTTGGCCCTGAGTAAAACACATCAACAAGCCACAGAAATCCTCAATGCCAAAGGAGTCTGCAGTGTAATAAGGAGATCTTTCCAAGCTAATACCAAGAGCCTCAGAACAAGCTTGACCCTGAGTCCCAATCTTAACAGTTTCAGGATAGCTCCAACTTAATCTATTCATTAATGTATTCATTCAATCAGTCAACACACAATTAGTGCATACCTTCTATGTGCCAGACACTGTTCTAGCAGTAAAACAAAGAAAAATCTCTACCCTTGAGGAGTTGTACTTTAGAAATACTAAAAGTGAGCTATATAAATGTCATGCAATATAAGATGATTAACAGCTAAAAGAGAAAACAAAAAGCAGAAAAGAGGAATATGAAGAGTCAGTAGAGGGAGATTATATTTTAGAATTTAGAGGGCATTCAGTGAAGGACTCACCATGATGGAGATGCTTACGGAGATTTCAGGAAGACTTTCAGTAAATGAGGAAGTGCACTATGGGGGTAAGTAATGGAAAACAATTCAGATGTAAAAAACAGCAAGTGCGAAGCGTCTGAAGCAAAGCACATCTGGGAGATATGAAGAGGAGCAAAGAAAGACAGTGTAGATGACACACAGTGAACAAGGGGAAAGTTGTGAGAGATGCGGTCAGAGAGGTCATGGAAGCCCGGCCATGAAGGACTTTATGGGTTATACAGAGAGAAGAGCCAAGGGGAATCACTGAAGGGTTTACAAGTCACCCTGAAATAAGAGCTAAAAAGAGACACAATCTGATTTACATTTTAACAGAATCTCTCCAGCTACTATTGGGACAAGACTGAAAAGGACAAGAACCAAAAGAGGGAGACCAATTAGGAAGCTACTGCAGAATCCGGGAGAGAGCTGATTGACAGCTTGGACCGGAGTGGGAGTGTTAAAAGTGGTAAAATCCTGTATATACTTGGAAAGCAAGATAATGGGATTTGCTGGTTGGTTAGATATAGAATGTGAGAAGAAATAAAAATGACTCCAAGATATTAGGCCTGATTGTTGACATTGTCAAAGAGAGAAAGACCACAAGAGTAGCAAATTACTGGGAATAATATAAGAAAATCAGTTTGGATCACGTTTTTTTTTTTAATTTCTAATAGAAATGTGTAGTAGAAATTAGGACTGTTCACAAACATTTATTTTTGTCTCCTTTTAAGCACTTTAGAGAATCGTATTCCCCTATTCCCTTTGACTTGATTAGGCCAAATGAAAAGGGCACAAAAGTCACCTCTGTCACTCACGGTCAGGAGTTTTAAGAGCCAGAATAAGATTAGTCACATCCCCTTCCCCTGCCAAGGTGATCAAAAGACCTGAGCCACCAGTCAATCTGTTTTGCACATGTAGCATGAGCAAAATAAACATTTGTGTTAAGTCTCTGGGATATGAAGGCTGTTCCTCATTGCGTCAAAGTTACATTATCCAGACTAACGTAACATTTAAGTAGAAAAGTTAAGAAGGCAATTGGATATATGATTCTGAAGTAATAGAGGGATATAAATTGGGGAAGTGTTAAAACATAAATGTTACTAATATTGTAACTGGTTGTGATTAGCAAGGGAATTAGTGATGTTGCAAAAGTCCTGGAAAATTCCAAGATATTGAGAGGTCTGGAAAATGAAGGAAATCATATACATTGAGAAGAACCAGCAAGAAATGTAGGAAAAGCCATTGAGTAAAGTGTCCTGAAAGCCAAATGAAGAAAAAGTGTTTCCAGGAAACAGTGCCCATCGAATAAAATATTGTTGATAGATCTAAGGATTAAAAATTGACTATTAGATTTAACACTGTAAATGTTACAAGTGACATTGACAAATCATTTTTGTTAGAGATGACGCAAGATAGCTCCTGTACTTTTGTCCCTGGGATTAAGGACAAAGAGGTCAATGATCGAGGTTAGTCTTTCTATGGTAGGTAACTTCTGATGCTATTATTAGATTTTACGTCTTTATGCGAGTGAGATAGACATACTTTTGTTTTTAACAGCATTTAACAGGCCTTATGTTCTTGGTTCTTCTAATCTAGTTTTGTAAGTTAATATCACCAGCTTCACAAGTGACCCTGAAATAAGAGAATATTCTTACTTTTCTGATATCTTTGTTACATTATTGTAACAAAGGGATGTAAAGGGAGGTCCCTTTACCTCTACACTTCTATCAATCCCGCTCTGACATTTTAAGAAAGTATAGAAAAATCTTTTTTTTAAGTATGATTACAGTTTACCCTTGAATGACATGGATTTGAACTACACAAGTCACTTATATGCAGATTTTTTTCAGTAAATACCCGTACTGTTTTTGTCCACAGTTGGGAGTATGCAAATCAGAGGGCTGATTAGATGCATTGATCTATGCCATTGTATATAAGGGACTTGAGCATCCTCGACTTTTGATATCTGCAGGGGGTCCTGGACACAACTCCCCAAGGATATCGAGGGACAACTGTAGTAGTTAAGTTTTGGGGGAATCAAAATTTATAGGCAGATTTTCCACTGTGTAGGGAGGTCAGCACCCCTAACCCTGCATTGTTCAAGGGTCAGCAACTGTATTCTCAGTACTTGATCTCAACTACTTTTAACATCTCATTTTAATGCTTATTATATTGTTGCTTATGAAATTATTCATTAATAAACATCAAAATTTTACAATGCCCTTAAGTCTTCTCTGACTACAAGAAGTAAATTGGAAATAAAACCATAGTACATTTCTGATTTTTAGTCTGAATATTCTAATGTTGCCTAACGGTAGAAGTATTTTAAACACCAACAAGTACAATGTAGTTAAACACTGGCAAAGAAAAAAAAGGACAGTACCTCTCTCTCTCCCTTCTCAAAAATATTTTATGTCCTTTAATTCTGGTCCATATAAAATATAGGTCCATGACCGATAATGTTCAATTAGTTATTGTAGGAAACAAAGAATCATGCAAAACATCTATTCTTCAACTTTCCACATACATTTAAATACTCCGATATGTCTATTGTGAACAATTTGTTCTTCTAGAACATAAATATTTTCCTCTCTTCGAGTACACAGTATATATCCTATTAAAGAGCAGTTGAGCAATTCAATGTTAAGACATTCATTCTCACAGATGTACACATAGTAAATATCCTTTGGGTTATAGAAAGCTTGCTAAATTGACATTTATAGGACTTGCTAAACTAAATTACTCTTTTTTTTTTCTTTTTATTAAGTCTTTAGCTTACTTTGGAGATATTCTTGAAGACTTCCATGTCTCATCAACTCTGTAATAATATAAATTGGATCTTCTAAAGTGCAAACAGCATAAAGCTGGATGAGTTTCGGATGTCTTAGGTTCTTCATTATCTGTGCCTCCCTCAGGAAGTCATTTGGATCCATTGAACCTGAAACAAGAAGAGGGGAAAATCACTTTCTGTTATTGAGGCATTCCTATCCTCACAGCAGCCTGGTGGGAATCACCAAGATTGCTTCCTGCCTCTCAGTAAAGTAAGAGCAAAGGTGTCACAAATCTTCAGATTTATCAAAGAAGAGAATTACTTCAGCCAGGGCAACTTAGTAACTGATGTGTTGGTGCATCAGGGTATGCAGTTTTTGTGTTATGACCTGTAGGTGAAGAAAGGTTGATTCCGATCCATGTGAAAAATGGAGAAAAAAGGAGAGACTGGCAGTGTAATTGATAAAGCAAGGCAGGCATCTTAAGAACACAAAGAGAAGACATTCTATTAACACGAATGCTGGAAGACACTGAAAGTTTAATTACTGCAGCCAGAGCTTTTTGGTCCAGGATCCAAGGAAAACTGATAGCTGCCCTGTCCTTGGTACCCACTGTGGGAAGAGCTGGATAACAATCCTAGAGCAATGACATTTTGCCATATTTATGTTCTTAATTCTGTAGGAACATATGATATAGACTAAGTAGAAAATATTCAAAAGCCACCCCCAAAACTTAGTGTTTTTCCCACCAGTCTTTTGTGTCTGACTTAAAACTGACATTCAACATTTAATTCTGTATTAATACTTCTACAGTCAGAGTTTTAATAGCTTGACCAAATAATAAGGGAAACAGTAAAGACTCATCTATAATTAAATTGTATTTAAACAGCTCAACTCTGACTCACCATGCAAAGTGCCAAGTAGTTAACATCAAATAAAATCTAAGGAGGAAGTATACCTGGAGTTTACATTTTATCAGTACTTTTTAAATCTTTCATTTCCTTTAAGAAATGATGTTTCAGAAGTATTACTGTAATTGAAGAAATATTATCATTTCACATCTCAATTTTCACTATGGATAGTACAAATATTTCCACTGATGCTCAAAGAGTCTGTTCCATTCATCATTCTCTCAGGTTGAAGACTTCACAACTGATGTGTGATCTCAGGCATAGATAAGCTTTGATATTCTAAAGTAACACTCTGACCTGTTTACTAATGTGAAGTTAGAAAGAGTTACATATGGCCTGCAGATCATTTCGCATAAAGCATTTAGGCAGTCTGTGCTTTGGTATTTCCTTTAGAGCCTAGAAGTTCAGAACCCAAGTTTAATCAAACTCCAGATTCTGAACAAATCCTGGTTCGCTGTGTGGCTAATAATCTTACTGACATCATAAAATCATTATCAGGATAATAACAATTCCTGGCACATATGCATTCAATGACTATTGACCATTATTATTAATATGCATATTCTAGGGTAAACCAAACAGATCAACTGTACATATTTTTTTCACAGGTTGAGGAGAAGGGGCAAGGATTTAAAGAGGGAAGATAAGAGGAATTTGCCTTTCCTCTTTTTCATCATATTTTGCTGAGCTCCCTCAATTTTATCTCTACCATTGGCCTGCTACACATAATCAAATAGGAATAAAATCTTGAATCATAGTGGCAAAATGGAGCTGAATATAAAAGAGGCACCCAAATTATAACAAAGGACTTTGTTCTTGGTTGTTACAACAAGTTTGGCCTATGGTCAAATATGGCTATAGTGGGATCCTCCCTGCCCTCCCCCACAAAAAATAGTCTGATTCATGAAGCTTCCAGTAATGGCAAAAATTACGATCACCAATTAGACAACTTATATATACAATATGTCTCTATGTTGATGCTTTGGGTGGGCATCAGATTCATAAAATGCAGGACACTCAAATTATTGCTAAATCAGACTATCCACAATAGACAAACCAATTGAGCCTCTGCAGGTGAAGTCTGGATTACTGGTTACAGCTGACCAGCTGCACAGCAAAGAAGACCCAATCTCAACTCAGTTTGTAATGCAACATTAAATATTAATTTTTGCCTGTCAAAGCTACTGTGGGAGTTGATTTCAGGCTCGTCTTTATTGCACAATAGTCTGCTAAGCAATAAATAGCTGCTAAGATTGATTAATGGCCCCAGTGAAGTGAAGACATTTAACCAATCACCAAAGCTGTTTGCTGCTATTACACCGTAAATCAATAATAATTATTCCTGTTGGAGAGAAAACTATCATGGTCCTTTTTTTTAATATAAGAAATCTAATTTTTTGTTCTCTTTTGACCTCCAGAATGGCTTCCTTAGAGAGCAATGTTAGGATGGATAGCTAGCTGCTTCTTTATGGAAAAGAATAATTAGGTTGGACAATACAGTTTAATTTCAATTGTCAAGATTAGGATTCAAAACTATATACATGCAGTGACTGTGAAAATCTCAAGTGCTGGAATAGATTGTCCTCACATGGAGTACTCACATGGCATCTGGCCACTTAAAAGTGTTTCTCCATTGTTCCATGTTGTAGGTGTAAATGCCAAGATTGGACTTCTGCACTAGCGAATTTGCACATCAGTGGACATCTGTCAGCAACCCGTTGAAAGCTAACATTTATTAAGAACTCACTGTGTATGTTTTATATACATTGAATCCTCATAAAACCCTACGAAGTAGGAGCTATTATAATTCCCACTTCCAGATGAGGAGATTCAAAAGGTTAATAAATTGTCCGAAGTCACAGAGAGCAGAACAAAGTTTGGACTCAGATTTCTCTTACACCAAACTCTGTGCTCTTCACTATTATATCAGAGGGTCCCAAACTTTCTCAGTTCATGGCACATTCATTGCCTCGGTAACTTTTTTCATGATGCCCCTAAGCCAAAAATTAATACCTAACAGTTTTTATTGATTATTTGGTTAAATCCAAAAAACTTAAGCAGTATTTTTGTCCTAATGACTTAATATCCATTTTTAAAAAGTAATAGAAATAAAGTGAAAGAAAATAATAATTATATCATTCTTAACCACCATTACTTACCAAAGAGATATATGCATATACTAGACACTGCATAATTTCTCATCTCGGAAGCATTGCTACCCACATTTCCTATTCCACACTGATTTTTATGTGGATCTCGCATTTGATCACAGCAACCATAAAAAAATCCAGCTTCATAAAGCTATGTCAGCAAAAGGAATGTAACACGATCTAATGCTGAAACTATGAATTACCTTAGTGTGTAGCAGTTTGTGAAGTATTTGAGATGTTTATCTTAAAACTTTTAAATACCCTGTGACTCCCCGTGAATTCACTATGGTGTCCCAGTGCGCCTTGACACGCAGTTTGGATACCATGGTTTTACACTAGGCTGATAGCCAGCAGTACTCAGGTGCTCAAGTGCTGCCACCAAGTGGCTTTCTAAATCTCTAAGAATTCTGGACGAGGTAAATAATAGAATACCCCCACTTTGAGAACTATATTCTAGCCTCTGGTTATTATTTTTACCTATGTTTTTAGAAGTAGATATGAGGCAACTACAGTGGCATTGCCCTTTCGCAGAGTGTCACTTCCTGGGAGTGTGATGCTATAATAGTAGATGGGAGTTCAAATTCTAGCTCTGCCTTTTACTGATTTTGTAATAATAATAATGATGATGATTATAATAATAGTTTTTATTGGTTACATAGTATGAACTGGACATTAGATAAAGCGTTTCCACTAATAACCTAATTCAATCTTCATAATAACACTGCTAGGTGGACCTTATTATTAACTCTATTTTGCAAATTATAAAACTGATGCATAGAGTAGTTTAAAATTTTACTCAAGATCATATGACTAGTAAGTCTTATGAAAATTACTTAATCTCTCTAAATTCTCCCATTCCACCTTTAAAATGGAAGAAATAATGTTTGGCTGAATAAATATTGATTTTAATATACTTTTAATTTGCACCACAGAAAAAAGAAAAATGGAAGAAAAATTAGTTCCTACATTTTCAAATTTGATGTCTTTTAGATGCACCATTTTACCTTTTTGACTATACACAATTAGTATATAATAAATTAGTCATTCCATGGATAACTTCAAGGTTCCACTAATTTTTTTAAAGTATTTTTAGTAAGTGAGAATTTTTTAACTACATCTAGAAAAAAAGAAAGAGAGGAAAACTGGACAGTTGACCCCTAACTCTAGAGATGTCTTATTGAAATCTTGCACTGGGGATATGTTAAGACTTAGCTGATCCAGGAACATGCGCTTGCCCTTACCTTCTAAAGCCTCAGCCACAGGTTGTGGTCACCTGGGCCAGAGAAAGTGATTACAACACTTGCTTGGTGCTTGCACTGGCTATCCTGTGACCTCTTGGACATAAATAGTGGCAAGTGGAACTTACGAAAATCAATATATGCTATTTAACCTTTGACATTCTAATTTTCATACCTGGTTTTAACGTTTTTACTGCTACTGGGGTGGTATTGTTCCATAGGCCTTCCCACACTTCTCCAAACTGACCGGATCCTAATCGCTTCAAAAGCTGTATAGAGTTTCGGTCTATCTCCCACTGGTCCACAGTTTTATACGACAAATCAAAAGGAGCTGGAACTTGTATCTGTTTCACAGAATAATTAGAATACTTGTTAAGAAAAAATATCAACAATTTTTGAGTAAAAATAATCATCTACATACTTTAAAAAAAGATTATTTTTAAAAACAAAATATCATAAATTTTATTCTAATTACTTTAAAATGGAAACGGTGTGGCAGAATCTGTATCATTACCTCTTCAAGCTGGTCTCGCCTCAAGTCCTGCTAACTCAGATACTTTGCTGTCCATCTGTCCCACCCCACACTCAATGTCTCCCTTGCATAGGTCTGGCATGATTTCTTTCTGCCTCTTTGCCTAGCTAAATCCTTTCAATTTCACAGCCAAAGTGAAGTTTCCACCTGATCCACAATCATTTCCCAAACTCTTGGGCCTAAAACATTTATTTTTGCATAATTAAAAAGTTCATCTTTTTTTAAATTCATTTGTTTGTTTATTAGTTCATTTACTCATCCGCTTAATAAATAAATATTTTTTATGTACCAATTATGTTCCATTCTGTAAACAAAACAGGCAAGGCCTCTGCTCTCCTAGAGCTCATAGTCTAGTTTATCATCTACCATTGGAAATTTATCTTATCTCCTCCACCAAGTCATAAGCATCTTCAGTGCATGGAAGACTGCCTATGCCTCTTTGTTAAAATTTTACCTCACCAGAAATCAAGAATATTGGTTAAACTGAGTATTTTGTAAGCTATTTCTTTGTATATAAGCTTTTTATATAAGCTATATCTGTAAGCTATTTCTTAGCATGCATTTAGATACTTTCGTGGGGTCATTCCTGTACCATCTAAGATGTATATATACCAAAATGGCATATCAACTTGGCAGGATTTAACTCAATAAATTCTGTACATACTAGACAAAATTCTTCAGCTTCTATTTGTCCAGAAAATTCTGATCTGGCCTCACCATGAAGCTTTCTTTCACCAATCACCCAGATAAAAACCATAGGGCTGGCTGTCCCACCGACAGTATAAAAGACCTGAACTCTGAGGAGGAGCTGCGGGCTTGCCCCACTATAGTATATGACTACTACATAATTTCCAATACATTTAGATAAAACATGCAAACAACTAAATGACAGATATAGATAAGTTCTACATCTGTATAGCCAGACCAAACAATCAAACTATTAGAACAATTAGTTAAATGATATCTATATGCAGACAACTCAACCAAATAATAAACCTGGCAATTTCATATTAATATTCTTGAATACAGATCTAAATAAAAATTATATTCTAACACTTTTTTTTCCTCCAACCGCATCATTAAGCGCTCCAATAGCAGGATACCTGATTAATGTCTTAGTGCAAAGGATAAATATTTCCCGTCTTCAATAATTGCCTTAGCTCAAGGGTTGGCAAACTTTTTCTGAAAATAATAAGATAGCAAATATTTTAGGCTTTGTCAGCCATATAGTCTCTGTTGCAACTACTAAATTCTGTTGTTACTGTGAAAAAGAAAAGACAATTTGTAAATAAATGATTATGTCTATGTTCCAATAAAATGTAATTAAAAAGTAAGTGAAGGACAGTATTGACTCATGGGCCATAGTCTGCTTATCCATGCCTTAGATAACCAAATGCCATTGTTTTTATTTTCCTGAACTGACATATCACATGAAATATACTCCAATATCTGAAGGAAAAAAAGTTAACTTCAAAATAAATGAACACAGCTTGAAAGCATTTCACCTTTAAGCATGGTTTTCCCAGTTTGACACACAGGCCATCACTTGTCTTGGTGTAGTGGCTCACAAATTCATTCAGTGTTGAAAAGGTTTTTCTCCGAGTAAGGAAAAAGCCCCCTTCATCCAGTCTTCTGATTCTGTAGTGTTTCACAACCGTTTCGTCTAAAACTGGAACCCAAAATAAGTCTTGTTAATAAACTTCTTGCCAAAGCCAAACAGATTTACTTATTTTGTGGTGATAGTTTCAATGCATGGAATAATGTGCGTATTTATATGTATGTGGCTTTGTTTCAGAAAAAAATTTCAGGAAGTTTACAAAGGACATATAGAAGAATAAAAAAAGAAAAAAGTTGAGAAAGCATTTTTTAAAGGAAATATAAAATAATAATAAAGGAGTGAGGTTAGCAGTAAAAAAACCTCACGCTTTGAAGCCTAGTATGCTTGACTAAAGCAAGCCATAAAATTGACTCTATAATTCTAACAATACAATGAAGGAAACATCAGTTTAAGAAATCACAGTGTTCATAAGATGAAATCGCAAAAGATGTTTAGAAACAATTCAACTCTTCTTGGTACAGAGACTGAGGAAAATTTTCTCCCATGAAATCCTATGACATGTACAATGAAATAGAAAAAACAGTGCTCTCAGTACTATCCTACAATACTATAAGAAATTCTGCAGAGCTATTCATTCATTATACTGTCTCTCAATGTACTCTGATAACAGAATGTTCTAGCACAGTTCAATAAAAGCAAATCTACAGGGCCTAAAATGATGTAGTCCACATATACAATTTTCTAGCAGTTTTGCTTAATCCAAGGGTAAGTCGTATAGCATCTAGAGAAACAGGCTGCCTGCCCTTGTTTAAGTCACCTGACTTGCATTGTTTTGTTGCTTTTGCCTGACATTAACCATTGTCCCTTCTGGTGATGGCATCCCAATATGCTTTGAAGAATCATTGCTCCTCTAAGAGCATGTAGTCCAGAGAGACCTGGTGCCAATGTTGAGCTGAGAAAGGCACAATCGGAGCCAAGAAGATTGGATTCCAGGACTTGTGTTAGAGAGCTCTGGAAAGACAGGAAGAACTTTGTTTTTATGGTTGTTGTTTTGTTTTTGTTTCTGTTTAACTGGTGGGAGTCTGGAGCTACCGACAAAATTCTTGCCCCTCAGACAACAAGAGAGGTTGCCTTTGAAGATATGATGCTCAGTGGAAAAGCAGAGTCTTGATAGAAAAAGTGAAGCTTAACTCTCGAAGCCAGCCGAGCCTGGCTTGTCAGCTACAAGTCAATTAATTAATTATCTTTCTTGCTTTAGTTTGAATCAAGTTTTCTGTACTCGCCTTCAAAATATTGACTTAAGCACTTGATAGCTACTCTTTCACTCAGTGAAGTTATTAATAAATACTGAGCAGAATTTACCAAGAATATAGATATTCTGAATCCCTTGCTAAATATAGAAACGTACGCTTCGATAATCAGTAATGCCAGAACAATACTCTCATGAAAGTAAGAAGGCTGAGAAGATATCTCAGTCCCAGCATAAGGGTTTACTGAGGGCATGTCAATGGTCAGCACAATACTTTCCTCAAAAAAATAATTGGCACACACCAGGATAGCTGTAATGAAAAAAGGCAATATCAAGTGTTAACAAGAAAGTGGAATAACTGGAATTCTCTCTACACAGTTGATGAAGGTGTAATTTTTACAACCGCTTTGGAAACCTGTTTGTCATGATCTGCTAAAGTTGAAAATACTTAAACCTATAATATGGTAATTTCACTCCAAAGTATATAATCAACAAAAATGCACAATATATTTACCAAAATACATGTATAAAAATGCTTTTAGTGGCATTTTTTTGTAAGAACCTAAACAGAAACAATCTAAATGTCCATCAACTGTAGACTGGACTAATAAATTGTTATATATGTGTCCAGTGGAATACTATAAATATTTATAAATAAATAAACTATAAATATACACAATAACATTAAGGAATCTCACAAATACAAAAGTATGATTCCATTATTTAAAGATGTAAAACAAGCAAAACTATTGATATTAAGAGTCAGTCTGGGTTGTTGGTAACATTCTATTTCTGAATGCTGATTACAAGCCTATATTCACTTTATGAATGTATATCAAACTAAACTCTTATGAATTGTGCCATAAATCAACTTTATTAAGTCATAAATCAATTTTTAAAGATATGGGGAAAAAAGGTTATTTGCTCCAGTTGATGGACAAATGGAAGATCACATTCTCAAAGTGCCAGCCACCTCATGATGCATGCTAAATTATTTCAGTCTGGAAAGTTATTAAGGCAAATATCATATATTTATATAATGGAATATTATTCGACCCTTAAAAAAGAAGGAAATCTTGTCATTTGCAACATGAACGAAACCAGAGGGCATTGTGCTAAGTGAAATAAGCCAGAAAAAGACAAATACTGCATGGTATCATTTTTATGTGGCATCTTTAAAAAAAATTTGAAATTATAGAAACAGTGAGTACAAAAGAAATTGCCAGGGGCTGGGCAGTGGGAAGAATAGGGAGAAGTTGATAAAAGGATACAAACTTTCAGCTGTAAGATGAATAAGTTCTGAGGATCTAATGTGTAAAATGGTGACTTTAACTGATAATGCTGTTATATAATTGAAATTTGCTAAGAGAATAGAACTTAAATATTCTCACAAAAAAAAGATAAATATGATGAACATGTTGGATGCGTTAATGAGCTTGATGGGGGAAATCCTTTCACAATATGGCAATATAGCACAATATAGCAAATCGTGTTGTACGCTTTAAATGTCTTACAATTTTTTTTGTCAATTATACCTCAATAAAAAAAATCATATTCGCATACAGGAAAATATTTTACTTTCAGTTCTTTATATTAAAATACAGAGGGGAGAAGTACATCCAGCTCCTCTAAAAGAAATATAAGATTCTTCAATTACAATTTTTGAGTATCTGGAACACATTTTATACTCTCTGATTTGTCAAGTTACCGTTCCTACTGACTATGACTTTGGGGCAATGTTAATTGCTCTATATAATCATTACCAAAAAGAGGAATTTCGTTAAGATATAGAGCTAAGTTCATAACAGATTCCCGTATATGGATTAAAGGGGTAATTAAAACATCAAAGAGAGCTCTAAACAATATTAGTCTCAATTCATTTGTCCAGAAAGTAATAAAAATATTAGAAGTACAAAGGTAGCTAAATATAAAGTATACCTGCAATTTATATAAATTATTGGCCTGAAAATTCAATCTTTGCCATTCATCAAAAAGAAAAGTGTACCAATTATAGCTGAAATGTCTAGCAAGCCAACAGGTCTATTTTTAAAAAGCAATTTTAAAAATTCCCCATTTTGAAACAAAATGGACCATATCCAGTTCCAAATTGAAGTAGACCACATGGAAATTAAACATAAACTTAAGAATTCCTTTTTACTGTAGCACAAAAGACCTAAAGATTTCCAAGCTAGAGTCTAAAGTCCATAGATGACTGAAGGGTCAAAGTTCTCTTTGTGATTTCCTTAATAAGGGATGCAAATCACAATGATTGATATTGATTATAAAGAAAGCCTAAATAAATGTTTGTCAACTTTTTGTAGTTAAAGGTTTAAATGCTCAGTTGTAAAAACCCATTCTTTGCAATACATCTAGAGTTGTCAAGAACAATAAAAGTAATTTTGTTTAATTGAAAAGGCTAGAGATGGAGAGATGGGAGACCCAAGTTACAATTTAACTAGTGTATTACCAAAACATGTGACTCTCCCTGGGCTTCAGTTCCTTTGTCATTAAAATAAAAGAGCAAGCTTTAAGAAATCTCCAAATTTCCAAATGTTTACACCTTAGTCTTTAAATTTTCTAGTGGCTGTTGTTTGCTTCCTCTGCATTCCCACTTCTGTTTTAGTCCTTTCACAAAACTTAATTCTCACCTTGAAGACTTTTTTTTTTTTTCACATGAACACCACTTGAATACTTTTCCTATGAATCTTCTATTAGCCCACCCCTTCCTTCAGGTCTCAATTTAAATTCTCAGAATCAGCCTTCCCCACTCCCCCTCTGAAATATACCTCTACCTAGCCCTTTTCTATCACATCACCCCATTTAATAGTATTTATATATTTATAGTACCCTGTGATGGTATTTATCTTAGTAGCCTGCTAAGGGGCAGGGCCTCTGCTGTCTTAATCCAATATCCACTCAGAGCTTGGTACAGACTAACAACTAACAAACCACCTGCTAGATAAATAAATGATGTCATTAACTCTTAGATTTGAATTGAAATATAAGTTTGTGAAATATCTGCTGCAAAATCAAATAGGCAATTATACAAATACTTTCAAAGAATTCCCCAGAATTTTATATTTAAAGGAGGGAAAACAAACTTAGCCCCAGGAGATAAATACTTTTAGAGTACAGTCATTCATGTTTATATCTAATTTCTTGATTTTTTTACTATGTAACAGAAATAACTACTCCATCTCTTACTGACATCAAGGATATTTACATGTGGTCCATTCAAGTTTTCAGTCTCAACAAAACTGATAGATGCATGAAATTTGAAAATTAGACCACGGAAGCTACTTCAGGGAAATTCAATATATTGTCATCAGGATGAAGATATTTTTAATATTGGATTCTTGAGTAATAAAATCCAAAATATCTGATTTTTTTTTTAAAGTGGTTTTAATTTTTTAGTAGTGAGTCCACACATTTTCACTGACATTCTTAATAAAGATTGAATTCAGGGGTTCTCAGACCTAGGGAGAAATAAATTTTCTATTCCTTTTCTGGTTCATTGCAATCTTTCCAAACCTATTCCGAAGTCTCTAGACTATAAGTGAATGATAATGCTTGTGTCATTCTTATTATGAATTACTTTGCATTCAAATTATTTAAGCATTTTAGTAGTGCCACGTGCAAAAAACATAAAACTAACTATGAAATATAATGGAATCATCCATCAAAAAACTCAGTAGTATCATGATTGAATGAATTGAGTTAAAGGCCAGGCGTCCTGAATTTACATCTTGACTCTCATTTATGCTATTTGATCTAGGGGAAAATGTTTCACCCATCAACTGATTAACCTACCAAGAATTAGGATATATTGCAGAGATACAGGTAAGCACGGACGAGGAGTACAATAAATGTTTGTCAAATGTTAAAAGAATTCAACTATTTCTGCCCACAAACTTCTATGACAAACAGGTTACCATGACAAACAGGTTACCTGATTATTTGGTCACATCCAGAGTAACTGATTTGGGGAAAATTTATATGATTTCGATGGAGTCTTATGATTTCAGTCCTATTTGCCCAAATGTCGTTTTGAGTAGTTGACAGCAGATATAAAAGCCTAACTTTCTGCTAATGGAGAGATCTTATTTTATATTGTCTCTCCTGGTAGAAAAGGGTTTGTCTGCCACAACAAAAAGGAGTGCTCTGAGATTTCAACAAAAAGCAACTTGCAAGTTCTGTCCCCACTCTGCCACACCACTAACATATGATCCAGAACATATTAAGTCATTACGAAATCCAAGCTATTCCAAAATTACATCTTTAAAAAGATAGAACTTCCATAAATTAACTTTCGAATGCAATATAAATATAAAGTTAGAGTCTGCGTCTGGAACACACAAAGACAACCTAGTATGCTCTGTGAAAAATATCAGTGTAACAAGGAGTTTGGCATTTTAGAGATTAAAAAAAATGGTTGATTGAGCAGGTTTTCATTTTTCAGCTGGTCTTCTGGCATCATTTGGGCACACCCTTATTCTTATTGGCTGATAATAATCTGTTCCCATACTGAGTAAAACAATATGACTTAGATGATTGAGCAAGGGACTGAAAATCAAGAACTCACTGCCCTAATCTTATTCCGCCAGTGATTTGTTCTTTGACCTGAGGCAAGGAATTTCATTTTCAGTTTCCTTATCTAGAGAATGAGAATAATGATCTTATCTTTATACTCCCACAGGGATAGTTTGAATGTCATTATTCACAAAGGATGATAGATACATCTAAATGTGCAATGTGTGAACACTGTATTAGAATATCAGTATTATCGAACAATGGTCAACAAAAAGAGCCACTTCCAAAGTAAAAATTTCCAGTCTTTGAACAATAATGGCTATATAACATAGTGACTTCCAAACCTATGAAGTGAAGAAGTGGCTATTAATTCTATGTGAGAGAACTCTTGTGCTCGTAAACTTGTTTATTTGGTTTCTCTGTGGAAGATTCGTTTGCACTTTTTAAAAATATTACAAAGATGATCACAACTCCTCTTATACCATGGCTTCAGCAATCATGTTAAGATGGATCTACACCAACAAGTAAATAACATTTAATTGAGTTATTTTATTTGTATCCTCCATTAAACTGGAATTCAAGACACACACATTTTACAGTGCACTTTCTTTTACAGTAAATAGAGTAAGATTCTATTCAGTACAAGTAGTTTTGAAAGAAGAAAGTACATCTGTCTTAAAATGTTAAAGTGCATCACATTGAAGAGTTGTTCTCATTTTTTCTGGGGGGTGAGGAAGTGCGGACCACTAAAACCAAAGGGAACAAACAGAACTCACTCTTTTTATGCATACAACTCACCTATTGGGTCCCCAAGGGTACCTGCCTACCTGCCAGGCATATTCACTGTGCTGTGGACATCAGTCAGTCAGTTTGACTATTAAACTGGTTGGTTGAGTTAAGTGAAGACCCATAAGAGAATGTCTACATTAGGTGAGTCAAAATACTTACTAAAACAGCTCTTTGAGAAAACATCTAATAGCTCTAATGTCCTGACAGGATTGTTACTGGTTCAGGAGACCAACTGAGATACCTTTATAGTCAAAGATGTCATAATTAGACCTTTATACACAACAATCAACTATCTATTCCATATTATATAGCACAGAAATCATGAGCCTTAAGCATATATCTGTCCAAATAGTAATGACATTTTTGAGAAAAATGATCTTATTCTTAAAACGCTTATGGTCTAACTCCTTACAAAAATAGACCAACCCCCTGTGAAAGTTGGTTTTTAAATTTTCAGAACAGAATTTCAATTTTTGACATTATTATTGATACATATGATATCTTAAGAAGATGAGTATCTCTTTAATTAGTAATACATAATTGTAACATTCTATATTTTGTCAGATAATTTAATTGAAAAGTGTCTACCACAGTTTCACACGAAAATAACCTTTGTAGCATCTGGTATTGCTAAAAAAGTCTCTGGGAAACAACTTGACTCTTTATTCCTCTCAGGACTCACTTCTCACTCAGTATTATATCTGCAATAAATCACGAGGAATTTACACACTTAGATTATATTATCTCAGTTTCCTACAGAAAATCTTTCACTGGGTTAAAATTTAATGTGACATAAGAGCCAGTGCTTCTACTTTCTAAACTTACCTTAAGGAAATAGTTCAAATATTTACATGCATTTATTTAGTTGATCCCTGCTTTGTTCCAGAAAGATTCAAAGTCTTGCATAAATTATCAAAAAATATATATATTTTTAAGTTAATATGTGGATGAAAGAAATAGGATGAATAAGAAAAGAGAGGACGATGATTCTAGGAATAAAGCTGGCATGCTTTATGAAAGTTATTCTTTAGATTTCAATCCATGTTTTCTAGATGTGGGCCAAAGATTTGGCTCTCTGCATTTCTGGCAGCTCATAGCCATGAGGGAAAGACATTCAGTTAGCTAATTCTCTGAAGAAAAATATTAAGGAACTGATACTCAGGAAACAAAACTCAGTTTCAGTTATGGAAATGAGAAATTTCTTATATAGGTCTTCCTAAATAAAACAAAGAAAATGAGCAATATCATCATCAACATTTTTAATAATAACTATACCAACACATTACAAAGGGCTGGTCCTTATAATGTCCATTAATGTGGGCTCATTTCCAACACAAAATTCAATAAAAGCATTTGTATGGGAAAAAACAGAGTTCATCATCCAAAATAGGAAAAGCAATATGTATAAGGATGTTCACTGCAGAGTTTTTATAGCATTAAATGACTGTTAAATTGTAGTAAATCTGAAAATTGAGAGTTAAAAATATAATCATAAAAATTATGTAGCAACAAGAAAAAAACATAGAATGTGTTAAGTGATATAAGTGGGATACAAAATTAAGTGTAATTGCAAACATGAGGACACATCTGGCAGCTCACATGTCCCGGGGCTCTTTACAGCTAAAGGAACTCAGCTGAGTTTCCTCCTGAAAACTATAATTGCATAAAAGCAAAGATGATTAAATTTGCCAACATGAAAATAGTCATGTTAGATTGGCAGATCTGTATTTTACTCTGCTTTTCAAACTAACTGTAATAAAAATATAGTTACTTTAAAATAAGAACATATACATAATGCTTCCAGCTTTTTTAGGCAGACAATATAAGAATTAACCATCTAAAACAATGCCCACACATATTGCTTGCTTAAGACACTGTCTATTATAATATTTAATAGTCTTTATAGAAAAGACCCCCATGAACCCACTACTCTTTGAACTTCATGCTTGACATCGTAATGCATCTCTTCTTATATAAGCCAGTGAGAAATACAACATGTTCTCCGTTATTCCTTATCTGCCAGCTAAACTGACTTCTAAACTGTGATAATTATCTTCCACCAGAGGTTCAGCAAGACCTATCACTCTGTTCTTTTTCATTGATTTTGTCTTTTTTTGTTGTTTAGCTTTGTTTTATACTGTTCCAGTAAAGTAAGCCGATCCATAGGTTTATTTATTTTTGTAGAAGTAAATAAACACAATCACAAACTAAATGATAAATAATCAAGTGAAATGACACATCTACTAAACATAAGAAAGAATTTCTAATGAAACGAAATTCCCAACAGTAGAATAGTCTTGTTCTCTGGGGCTTCTGCTCATGGAAGATTTGATGCTCCTCTTAAGAGCTTCAAATTTTAAAAGATTCCTCAGAAAGAGCAAGATTAGACTAAACAATATTTGCAGATTATACTATTTTGTCAATGAAAACAGAGAAAAAGAGAATATGATATGTGAACAACCAGAAACTTTAAAGATAATTTAGTCTAAATTCCTCTTTTACTGATGAGATAAATAAAGCCTAGAAGTCTGAAATAAACTGCTAGTCACATGCAGGGCTGGGATCCACGTCTAGCCACCTAGGGTGTCACATGGATGAAGGTAGGAAGAGTAGGAACCTTTAATCACTTATTTCCTGCTTTCTGCTTTTTAAAGAAAGTAATAATTTACTAATTCCTCAGTAGAACGTCTTAGATATTAGTTTTCTAAATGCCATCTTTTCCCTCCCTCTCAAAACTCCCAAACTCTCGGGAAGCCTTCCCTAAATTCCTCTTCTTCTTCTCCCCATCCATTTTCAGTAATGGGCAGACATGTTAGAGTGAACATGAAAGTCATTGAGAAATATAACAGGTGATAATTAAAATACCGTGAAATCGATTTCTCTCGTGAAAATACAATGGACTTTTCATGTATTAGCTAATTTATTTTCATAGCTGAATATTGTCTCCTTCCATTTTCTTCATAGTTTTTACATATGCAAGACAACTATTAGTAATTTGCTCATTGTTTATTCAAATTTCCAAAAGCAGATATTCCTCATTCTTGGAAATGTCTTCACATTGAATGAGGCCCCATGATATAAGATATGTCTCTGCTTTTTCTTTCAGAAAAGTATTAGATGAAGGTTACACAAGGCAGGCTCTTTCTGTTTAGAATTAGTTTCATTTGTCATGGCTCAGTGCAAACATAGTTCAGGTCATGTTCAGGTAAACATTTCACATAAAGACAAACCATTTCCTAGTCACAGCCTGCACTTCAGAGGCTGGCCAGCCATCTTCCTAATGACTCTTACCAGTTCAAGGGTGAACCACGTGAACAACTGTAAATACTCAGCATGATCCATCACTACTCCCAGAAAAACAGTTCAATGCACATATTCCAATGCAAGATGAGTCAACACTTCTTTCTGTGCAAAAGGTAGCACTCTGTATGCAATAATAATAAAAGCAATTGGATTTTTATTGAGCACATGCCTTAAGTAAACACTGTGCTAAGTGCTTTTTTATGTAACATTTTCTTTAATTCTCATAACAACCCTATGGAATACGGACATTATTTTCATCACTTTACAGAGGAGAAACGAAAGTGTATAGAGAGATTAAGTCATTTGTCCCAGATACAAAAAAGGTAAATATTAGTGCTATGATTCAAAACCAGGCAATGAGACTCTGAATTCCACACTCTCAAGCCCTGCACCAAATGGCTTCCTATATTGCCAAATGGCAAGTATTTTTAGGCAGCTCTCACAAGGCACTGACCGACTACAGCTCTGGAAGCAAGTAAGCTTACCGCTACCATTTAATAATAAAATGATGATAACGCTGCAAATAAGATCTATCTCTATCTCTGAAATAGACACCTTTTAAAGGTAATCATAGGATGAACATTCCATCCTTGAAATATTTGAATCCATCTAATACCATGATTCTACGTTTCTTCTTAATACTCCTTAGGCTGCTCTGCCTCCCTCTGGTCCTTCCATATCAGTTCTGAGCCGGGACATCATATAATCTCTCACAACCTGTTCTTGGTAGTACTGCAGACATTCAGCTTCTGATAATTGTAATGTGATGACTCCCTAGTCTTTCTCTGCAATGCAGCCTCATGCTTGCCTTCTACATCCCTGCAGGTACCTCAAATGGACCTAGTCAAAATTTTAATTTACATTATCTTATTCCTCAAGTTTCCTCCTCAGTTTAAATAATCTCAATGAATGGCACTGCCATCTTGAAACCCAGAGAGCAAAGCTGAAGATACAGGGGTAAATTCCTTTCTCTTCCTGACATCTCACCTCTGAGCATTATGTCCTACCATATGTACTCCCCACCACCACTGCCTTGTGTAAGACCCCTCAGTTTCTCTCTCCTGGAGTATTGCAGTAAGCTCATATGCTGCTTTCCCTGTCTCTAACATCATGTCCATTTTCCACAGTCAGAATAATGTTTTAAAATGTAAATTTGAACTTGTTATTCTCCTTTTTAAAGCTTTTCAAGTGTTTCTCATTGCCTAGAGTTCAGATGCCTTAACAGAGTTCTCTGCTGTATCTTATCCTCAAGGTTTAACACTTATCTGTAGTTTCTTGACAGCACCATGCTGTTTCCTGTTTCTGAGATTTGCACAAACTGTTAACTCCTACTAGAATGCCATTCTGTTTACATATTATTTGCAAATTCAATTTTCAAGGCCCAGATCAGGCTCCTCCTCCTCTATTAAACCTCCTAGCCTAAACAAGCAGAGCAGCTCACTTGGTCCTTTGTATCCCACTGTATGACTTCTGCTATTGAATTCTTTCCACAACATTGCTCCTACATATTTACACTGTACCTCTCCAACTAGATTTTGAGCACTTTGATTGCATTTATTTATATGAAATATGAGGTCAATAAATCATTAACTTTTGGGCTTGAACACAGCTTTCAATAGCTGGAAAATCCTTCCTCACCCCACCGACTTGCTTTGAAACAGGGGCAAACAACATACGGCACATCCTAGCAGAGCTTTAAACAGTCTGAATAGTTTAATCTTCCCCTATGCCTCTATCCTCTGCTCTCCATCATGAGAGTGTCTACATACTGAAGACAGCGGCTGCTCCTTTGGCCCAAGTCCTAGAATGAAAGATCCATGAAGATAAACTGGGGCCTGCTACCCCAGACAGATCCCAGCCAAGCACAAACAACTAATAGCCTTCATGTAACATGAGTATAACACTGAGATTTAGAGGCAAAAACTGACTAATTGAGGACATTTTAAAGAAAATAGAATGACTTCTAAATCATATTTGAAAGATGTCAAAAGATCCAATTTTGAAGCTAGCTATGCTCACACTTAGTTGCATTACCTTGGACAAGTAACTTACCCTATCTGGACTCCAATTTCTACAATTATAAAATGAGTATTTTGACTAGATGATCCAGGCCTTTCCAGTTCAAATTCTCTAAGTTTACTATTCTAACAAGGAGCTTTACAGAAGTAAATATAGTCATCATGACATTCTAATGTGGTAGAGAAAAATTATAATTTCTACTTTCTGAAAGAGAAAATTAAGACATAAACATTTAGATAAAACCTGAAAATTCTGGAGACTCATTATTGTGACAAAGTCACGTTAAGGAAAACATGATGGTTTATTCGTGAAGGAATGTGCTTGACACTTGGGATTCTGCTCTGTTCCCTGGGCATTCTTCCTACCACTGATAGCAGCCTCATTAATGTACCTAATTCTTATTTTTTGTGACCTATATTACCAAAACAAACAAAACAAAATGCCGAAGCTCCACCACAAGTTTCAAAGAGAAGAGAACAAAACCAGTGTCTTCTTCCTTTCATGCATACAGCAATTATCATAGTTTCACAGTCCTTTTGTTATGCCATGACACCAAAATAGGATCATGGGATGAGCTCTCTAAAGGCTTCCTATTGCTCAGGCTTGAATACTAATGACAGCAGCAAATCTTTACATTGCTTGCTTTGTGCCCAGCTGAGTTCTAAGTACAGCAGGTCCTCAAATAATCTGGTTTCATTCAACATTGTCTCATCAAAATGTTGGTGAGATGCCAAAGGAAATTTAACTCTTGTTTATAGTAATTAGTCTATGGTAAAACTGGTTTCATTACATGTCATTTTGCTTAAAGTCAAAGAATTTACCGATGATGTTAAGTGATACTTACTGTACTTTTCATGAATTAATTCATCTAATCCAAATAATACCACAAAGAGGTAGATACTGTCTTTAATCTCCATTTTTCAGAAGAGGAAATTGAGATATGTAGAGGCTAAGTGATTTTCCCAAAGCCACACAACTGGTAAGAAGAAGAATCCAGACCTAAGCAATCAGGCTGCAGAGTCCATTATTGTAAACTGCAATACCATTCAACAGAAGCTCTGATGACCTCATCTTCCCAACCTAGATAATCTTAGAATAAAATTCTGCTTCCAGATTTCTTTCTAATTTCCATTGTAAAAAAAGCAATCCTCATTTCTATTTCTACACATTATTATTCTGTATAGAAAAACAACGTTTTCCTTGACCTCAGTTATTTGCTTACTCTTGTAAAAACCAAAGTAACACAATAAATAAATAGATGTCTTTCCTCTATGAGTGTGCTTTTTCTATTTAGTTGGCATTTCCTCTCCACTGCCAACTAGAATGTACATTTCATGAAAGTAGAAACTGTCTTGTTTGCCATGATACCTCAGGCCTCTCAATGCTAACAGTATATGGTAGGCATTAAATAAGTATTTGATTAATTAATGAATAAAATAATGAATGAATGAACCATAACTTCATTAAGGACTGGGTCATCATTTTGTTCAGGATTATACACATAAAAAATATAAAGAAAACGATGCTTACTAAAATTACATGAAAATAAGAATATAATTCTTGCTTTTTTTCTTCTTTTATGCTTTTGCCTCCTCTATGTTTTTCTTCTAGCAAAACTCTTTTAAAAGCATCTGCAGGTGATAAGAAGATGGCTTTACAGAGAGAAGGAATTAAAGAAGTCCCTATCCTGCTGAAACAAATAGGAAAATAAATTTAGTCCCTGCCACGCACAGGCTTTTAAGACAACAGAATATTTTCTCAGATGGTAGTTCTTGTGCCAAAGAGTCTAATATCTTAATGCAAAGCATGTTTCTAAATCTAAAGTACATTAGAAATGACTTCATGATTGATGCAATGATGATAAACAGTTATAAAGCAGCTAATATGCATATATTGGTTTAAATACATAGTTTAAAATTAGAGCTACTAATTTATTTCACTCAATTTTTTTCACTCTTTACATCACGTATTTATTTCACTCACTGCTTACATCATGAACACATTTTGTGTAACTATCACCACATAGAAACTAGATATAAATCATTAAGAAAATTTAAATCTTGGTCAATTTTCTGACATTAATAAAGTAAAATCACTGCCAATTGGGTGTGTTCTCATTCATAGCACAACTTTCTGGACATATTTTAAAATTATAAAATTTTTTTCAACTAAAATCAGATGTTCTTCCCTTTTCTATAAATTAATGGGTCTTGAAAACAAAACACAAAGACCTGTTTCCATAATAACATGTTATTTCCTGAGGAGCCACGAGAGGGGGCACATGTTTGATTGAAAGCTCTCCCATGACCAGCAGTTGTAAAAAGTGGGGAGCAGAAAGTTGAAGACAGGATGGAGTTTTGGTTTTAAAATGAAGGTACACATATAGCGTTCAGCGTTGTAGACAATGTCCCTGTTTATATAAACATCATATAAAATACACTGACTAGGCTTAAGTTTACAGTATTTTTTCAATAACACATTTTTGCTACTTAGAGTAACAAAAAAAAATTGCTTAGATAATTTGACTTAAGAATCAGGTAGCCTTGAATGCAAACATTTATTTAGCTATTATTTTCTTGAAGTATAAACTGGACTAAATTGCTCAAGACAGTGGAAAGGAGAAGGAATTGGAAGGCCTGTGGGTCACTGACATTCATTTCCAGGGTCAAGATGTTTTAATTTTCTGTTCAATCCAAAATTCAGCACCATGCTTTCTCAAATGTTCTTCCCTTCCTTGCCTTCCTCTGTCTTCAACTGCTCAACTCTTCTTTTAATCCTTTCCCTTTTTTCCCAGTTTGAGATTATTAAATTTATATGTTATCTGGGACAAAGATCCAGAAAGACCTGGATTCAAATCTCAGCTCTTTAACTATCTTGCTATCCGGAAATATAACTCATATTAAATTTATCATGATCACATTTATAGTATGTACAATCTAGTATCTTGTTAGTTATTCCAGTATATTGGTGGTACTGGGTGAATGATTTAAAGATCTCCATTTTATTTGTTAAAGGGTTCAAGAATGCATCACAGAAAACAATTCTTCATTTTTAATCTAAGGAGCATCATCTAGTTTTTCAAAGAAAGCTTCTTAAGAATAGACATTAACTGAACAGAAAAATAAATTTTGTTTACACTATTTTCCTTTTACTTGCTATTAGGTATAACGTTAACTGTTGTCTCATTTTCTATAATGCCTTCTCTTCCAGACAATAATTGTTCTCTACTCTAGGTTCTTAAAGCACTTTGCATACAAGTGCTTTACATGCATAATAATCAAATGCATGTTACAGTGTGAACTAGTTAGTCATTTATACAAGTATGCCATATAGCACCACAAATGAAAGTTATATGATGAATGGGTGAATGGGTGGATCAATAAATAAATGAATTGTTAAAAGATAGTTCAATATAGTCCTATCAATATTTTTGAAAATTGCTTTTCTATATAAAGACAAGGTGAGGCAAGGACAAAATCAGTAGCATACTATTAAAATAATTTAACCTTCAGGAAACAAACATTTATTTAAAAAAATATTCTACAGGCAAGACACTGTGCAAAGTCCTGAGTACTTTGCTTAAAAAAAGTAAAAACAAAGGTTAGGAAGAAGGGAAGTACAAGACATGATCATGTAATAGCTGGTGTTCATCTTGCAGGAAGCATAGTTTGACTTAAGAGAGAATGAAAGATTAGGCTCGAAAATGAGTTTCAGCTGAAACTATGGCTGAAATGTCAAAGTAGATAAGAATTTATGTGGTTTGCAAAGGAAAGTTATTAAAGGCTTTTGATTCTTCCAGATAAAAGAGACTAATGAGATGCAAGAACCAAATGCAATGCATAATCCTTTATTGTATCAAAAAGCAAATAAATAAAGAGCTGGCAAGGACATTTGGTTGAAGAGATTTGAGTATATATTCTATAGCAGATAACACTATTATAAGCGTGTGAAATTTCTTGGGTGTAATAATAGCATTGTGGCAATATAAGAGAATGTCCTTTTTCCTGGGACCTACATACTAATATCAAAGTTTTTCAAAGTAAAGTGACATGATATCTACAACTTACATCTATGTAAGTCTATATAGAAAGACATGTTTAGATACATGAATGATAGAGAGAGAAAGTAAAGGTCACAAAGTATTAACAATTGGTGAGTTTAAGTGAAGGTCCACAGTTATCTTTTCAACTTTATCAATAAAGTTAGGGGAGAAAGAAGATTCTCTAAATGTTTATATTGAGTTTGGGTATTTAGTAGTATAGAGAAGAATTCTGAGACCAACTCAATTTTCATTTTTTGTAATTTTTTTCTAGGATGCTCACAGGATTTTTTATTTATCCTGGATATTAAAATATTTTGAAAAGATGCCTTAGGTATGCATCTTTTCATTTATTCTGCTTGGAACAACTGTGAGTTCTTTTAATCTACAAGCACAGATTTTTTTAAGTCAGGAAAGTTTTCTTCTACTACATATTCACCTGTTGCTTGCATTTATTCTAATAAATTTCAAAGAAATGTCTTCTGTTTGTGTATTATCTACCTTCATAAATTTTCATCTATTTTTCTTCTTTCTCCAGAGAGCATTTCAAGTTTGTTCTTTTTATCATTGAGGTGACATTTTTGTTGTTTATCTTCCATTTATTGCCTTTTCATGCTGCTTTTTATGACCAATATCACAAAATTTGTATTTTCTTGTATTTTATAATTTCAAATCAAAGACTTTCAAAATATTCTTCCATTCCTTTTAGCAAATACATCTCAAAAGTATGAATTTTCTCTATAACTTCAGATTATTATTTATCATCTCTTATACTATTATTTTTTCCTAAACCATGTTTTATAGAAAAAAAAATGGTTCTATGATCAAATAGTTTGGAAAGCTCTGGGTTGAAAACTTAAATTTTTTGCTCTAAGGCTTCTGAAATTTTATGTGCTTTGTCAAATCAGAATAGAGAGAATTTAAGGTGAAATGTTCTTCAAATGCATTTAACTCCTCAACCCTCTGTTACAGAAAACACTTTGGTTTATCAAAGAATTTATATTCTAGAATATAAATTGAGAAATTCTGTTATTGAGTATACAGAATCTCATTACTTTTTTTTCTCACGATATTCATTATTGAAAGAAAAGAAACTTGGCATTTAAGAACAAACATTTACACTGTCCTCTTTATCTACTTGGATGAGTGTACATTTTCCTCTCTTAGCACGCACAAAACAGGATTGCAAGCTAACACACCAAGCCTCTAAACATACTACCAATGTCTAGCAAATGTTCAGCCTCCTTGATTTGCCGAGGAAAAGTAGATAATTTCCTACTCTCCTGACATGCCTCCTCACGGTAAGAAACAGAATTCAGTTTTTTGTAATTGCTATGGACTGAATGTTTGTTCCTATTCATTGCAACCCTAGCCACCCAGTACTTGATAGTATTAGGAAGTGAGCTTTGATGACCTGTTTTAGTGAGTGGCAAGGTGGAATCTCAAAAATGAGGGTAGTACTTTCTTATAGAAAGAGAACCAGGCAAAACTCCATTATGCATCTCTCTCTCTCTCTCTCTCTCTCTCTCTCTCTCTTCTTTCTGTATATCTATCTCTCTGATATATGAGGATACAAGAAGGCAGCTATCTCTAAACCAGGAAGAGTCTTCACCAGACATCAAATCTTCTGGCACCTTGATCTCGGACTTCCCATCCTCCAGAACTGTGAGAAATAAATGTTTATTGTTTTAAGCCCCCCATTCTATGGTACTTTGTTATAGCAGCCCGAACTGATTAAAGCAGTAATGCTGAATTGTTTGTTTAACCAGAAGAATGTGTGAAAAACTCAATCACAAGAGAGCAGTTCTTACTTCCTATTTCTATAAGACTAACTTCAACCAGTTTGCAATACACCATGATTGCCAATCATCTTCCATTCTTATAATATTTCCTGACCTACAAGCCGATGTCCCACTTGGATGTAGAAAAAGAGGTAGCTACACACAGATGCCTAGGAAAGGCCCAAATCACTGAGTCAATTCCACACAGGAGGTCAGTGTCTGCTTGGCTTCCTGGCAGCTGCATGCCCTGCCTCTCTAAGGGGCACACACTGAGCGCAGGTCAAAGCATCCTCTCACCTTCTTCACGACTAGCCCTGATCTGATGCAGAAGTCAGCCTGCTCCAGACACTTATATGTCATTTTACCTACGTTCACACTGAAGCTAGGAGAATATTTATTCAGAGTCTATCAAAGATTTGTTAGAAAATATGGGAATGCTAATTCAAATGATTGTTAACTAGACACTATCTTCATCTAGAAGCACAACATGGGACAAAATGTAAATAAAGGATCGATTTAATTGGGCAGCTAATAAAATGGAAAAAAATAACATAATGGAATATGTCATGAATTACAAAAAGGTAGCAATTTCGCCAGCCTCCACATGACTTATCACTTTCCTACTTATTTAACATCTGGAATTGATTGTTATAAAGTTACATTCAAAGGGTAGTAAGATGCATCATTTATTTGTTGTGCTTTCCTCTAAATAGCACGAAATATTCATCCAGGAGGAAAAAAATTTAAATAAACAGAACAAAGTAAGCAAAACCAGAAGGAAAAATTCAGATGAGTCAATTTGTGCTGTTCACAGATAAGTAAAAAAAGAAAAAAATATATAATGCAAAGCCCCTAAAAAATACTATGGCTTCTAGAAATGCTAGTCATGTATTTTCAGTAAGATAGAAGATTTCTCCATGAGCCAGTGCCCCAAAGAAAAATATTTTTTGCCTATGGGTCTGTGTGAGTACAGACACAAACACAGATATATGTACTCTATAATAAAATGTTAATTTAACTTTATGGAGTATTTAAAAGATATGAAATATAATTTATCAGTAGTAATGTTAAGAAAAGGTGACATATACCATAACTCATGAAAAAAGCCACTTGCTATTATACGCAATGATATTTGCTATTAAGCTGAACACAACTAAATTATGACTTTAATTAAAAGGCATTTTGTAAGCTGGCACCAACATGTTTAAAATTTAATACATTTTATATGAGATACTGGAGTTATTAACATAAAAATTTCTTTCTGCAGCATGTGCACTTTTTAAAAAGCAAAACATTTTTAACCAACATAAAAATGTTCCCAGAATCCATAGAAGTTTCACTGTATAATAAATTCAAGGAACAATTTTTTCCAGCCCTTTAATACTTGCCCGTGCTTGGGATATACAATTGTATTTACATCTACGGTTAATAGTAAGAGAGTTACTGACACACTCTTGTGGCCACTATGTACACATTAATTTTAAATAAAGAATGAATGGATGGCTCAGGGGACTGATAATGAAATACGCATCCTTTTGCCATTGGGCCACGATCAGATTAGAGTGAGTCGACAGATCTCAAAAAGTTTGAGAGCAATAATAGCATCTCAGTCATCAGTGGAAAGTGAGTTTGGGACTGAACCCTGTGCCAAGCAGACAGATAGAGGGCCATACTACAAGTGATATCCTTTTCCAATTTTGTTAGCTCTATAAAAGTTTTATTACCTGGACACAACTAACCTGTGTAGGTGAGAAACTATATCTCTAAAATAAGTCTGAACACAACAAATAAGAGAATTACACGGTCCAAACTTCAGAGGTTTAAGAAAGTGACAATGGCCTTGGTTGTCTTTGCTCCTGGTAGAATAGAGGGTAAAGAGGTGAGTGTTTGAGCATCTATTATCTTTATACACTGGAAACTATGGAGATAGAGAAGCATGAAACAAAAGCAATAAAAATATGTTTCCTCTGCTCAAAAAGTTTATAATCTAGTTTTAGAAGTCCATTTTTACCTATGGTGAAAGAGTTACTGATAAATATAAATGAATCTTTGAATATGTAAGTTCAACATGAAGGATATACACAAGGTCAACAAGAAAAAGTACATATCTTCCCTAACGAAACTGCTATTATTCTTGTTACTTTTTTAATTGCTGTAAGAATTAATTTATGACATGCAGAAATATTTATAAAGTTATAAAGTCCATGATATCATTCAAGTTAATCATCCAGATTATCCAGTAAGTTGCTTCAGATAATTCTGGCCATTTTCAAGGATCAAAGCTGCCCTTAATGAACACATAATTACCCCAGCTAAGGGCCTCTAACATAAAGTGATATCTTTTCTATAAAGAGAGTTCTACCATTTGTGCAATAGTTTGAGCAATGACAATCTATTACTTTTAAGGATAAAACATTTATTTGGGGCTAAAAATTCTAGTATATTTATTTAAAAATTAAATTATGTCACTACAGAGGCATGTCTTATATTCTCAGAAGGGACAGCATAGCAATCACAAAGTATTATTATGAGATCCCTGCATATTCCATGGGACCTACATGTTTACTGTAATGGAAACTTATCATAATAAATACTCTGCTCAAAACCAGCAGAAATAAGTCACAAAAAAAAAAAAAACCACAACAATAACTACTCGGATGTTCACCTGCAATTGCCTCAAACACCCCTGAGATTATTTCCTTTGGTCTTCTCTCCTCTCTCCCTGTAAATCATCTCCTATACACCTCATCTTGCTAAAGTCACCACTCTCCCCCAATCACTCAAATCAGAGATCTGAAGTTCAGACTAGATTCTAATTTCTTCCTTATTTTACCAAGATCAGCCACCAATTCCTGGTGGTTCTATCTTCTAAATATTCCTCACTTCCATTCTCTATTCTCTGTTTGCCATACCTCTGGCTGGTTCAGGCCATCATCTGTGGAGATGAACAGGACTGTCTAGTAAAGAACCATGGGAGCTCTTTCTGGGCACACGGGGCCCATCCCACCATCTCTCCCTATGCCTGACAAGAGGGGCTGCAGCTGAACTCAACTTCCCACAGGTCCATAGTTTCCTCTTCCATGAAAAAGGAGCTGCAATTGCCCACAGCACCCAAAGCTCATTGGCCCTGGGATTTCCAAAAAACTCTGCACGCAGTTGATATCCAAATTCAGACTGCTTAGCACCAAAGCAAAGACGTTTACGCCTAATACTAGGGCCACTTCCATACTTGCTGCCATAAAACAAGGAGAGCAACAGAGAGACCTGTGGCTTCTGGGGGTCACCCCGTGCCAGTGCAGAGCCTTAGTGCAATCAGCTGAGCTTGGGTGCCACTGTCTCTCTAGACAGAATGCTGACAAACTCTCCTGTCTTGCACCTGTGATATTAGATAGCAGCAAGTGATGTCACTGTTTGTCCCCCTCACTCCTCCTCAGACTATTATCTATAAAGCTCTCATCCATTCTCCACACTGCTATCAAAGATCAGATCAGGTCACTTTCTGCCTAACGCTTTCCTCTGTAGAATAAGGTCCAAAATCCTCAGTATGATATGCAAGGCCCTGAACAGTCCAGCTCCAACTTCCCTTTCCAGGCTCATTTTCTGCCATTTCTCCTTTCCTCCATCCCTGCTACACACACACACACACACACACACACACACACACACACACACACACACACACACACACGCTATCTTCTACCCTTCCTACACTCTACTCCACAATACATCAGACATATTCATAACTCTGCATACTTACCTTACCAGGAATAATCATTCCTACACTGCTGCCTTGTGACATGAATTGGTACAGAACTCAAACGCTCTCTCTTCTGTGAAACCTTCCAGACGCCCCCTCAGAAACTTGGCCCCTGCACCCTCCTGTCTCACAGCAAGACAGCTGTATTATAATCCTCCTGAGGACTGAGTTCAGGGGCTGGGCCTTGTGTCTCTGCTGCTCTTCACCTAGCAAAGGCCTGGCATGTAGTAGGCACCTCGAATGTTTGTCAAAGGAATAAACAAATATGTAAGTAAATGTCGACTCCTAGATGCATTGCCCTGAATGTTGCCTATGAGCTTTTTTGCTTCACATCCTCAGTGCAGCCATTGTTCAACTATCTTCAATCTATCATCATTTGCTCTTAAGGAGGTTTCACTGAAGATGAATCTGGAATTCCCTCCACTACTCTGGAGGTTTTTATATGCAGAGTTGTCTAACGTAAACTTACAATTTGCAATGCAGAATCTCTTCTGAAAAATTTACCTGCTGCTCAATTTTAGTTCTCAAAGTACATTTTCCTTAAAGTGCACTTTAAATAATAACTCAAATGCTTATAGAACACCAACCATCAAATTAATGTGAATGGTATTAACAATAATAACTACCCTTAAAGTAAGTGATTGAAGTCAAGAAATGGCTAAAAAAATTGACATGCGCTCAGAATTTTATATTTTTCCTCAAAAAAAAAAAAGATTCACTATCGATGACAAAGAACAGTAAGGCCACTCAAGCTACCTATCATGCATTTAATAAAGGCGGATTCTGTAGCTGCTATCTATAATATGTAATATCCAAAAGCACTGCTGTAATTCACAGCTAATTAGTGTCTTGCCGTTATAAGAGGTGTCTTGGCCCTAACTCTCTTCCCAGATCTACTCTTAAGGAGGTTTCACTGAAGATGAATCTGACAAGATTCATCTTCAGTGAAACCTCACAAGAGCCAACAGCCATGCAAGGATCACAAGCCAATTAGCTCCCACCCCAACTTTGGACTGCTGCTTCTGGAGCCCCTCCTCTAAGCCTCAATAAATCATGCTCCCTCATGAAGCTTTATTTCTGACAACTGCGAGCCATTGCCGCCCAAGAAATAAAGACAATACTTCTAAAGAAAACTCACATGGGAAAGACAGGGATAGAAAGGGATATTATTTGCCTTCCTTTAGCAGCACAGCAGTCAGCAAAATTGAAGACCATCCATTCTGAGTGATTAAGGAGACAACTGCACTAAGAAATAAGCCCATGAAGGATATATCTGAAGATCCTTAGTGGTGATTAACAGTCAGCATTTGTGATGTTTGTTTATTTGTTTGTTTGTTTTAATGTAGATATATGAAAGATCTTTTTCTTTCCATTTTTCTCCTGTATAGCCCTCCTGCTGGCTAATAAAGAAATTTTCCTTTCCGTAGAACATAATGATCTGCATTTACTTTGTCCCCCAGTGAATGCAATCAGATAATTTGTTTGAATTACTCTAGACTGTTTGACTTCATTGAAAAAGAATCTGTAATGGTATATTGGTCTCCAAGCAGGGCCTACAAAGCTTACTAATCCATAAGCAAGTGCTAGAGTATTCCCAGCACATAACAGCCAATATCCTTGTCATTTTGTTCTAAGCCTTTAAAGCCATTTTGTTCCATAATATTCTACTTAGAGAGTTTTCAGAATAGTCACAGTAGCTTGGGCATTATTCAAAGATATGACTCATATAATTTTAGTTTGTTTTCCTCATGGAAATATTACTCTTCTATATTCTAATGTCAACCTAAAACATGTAAATCAGCTTTTGACTAAATAATTACTATGTAATTTGATATGTAACTAGGTAGGAGTGGAGCTGAACCCACATAATTCTGGAATATCATATTGACTTGGTGTCAGAATAAGCAGAAACCGGAGGGCAGAGCCTCTGAAAAGCAAACCTTGACACCATTGCCCTTAATTCACTTCAGCTCCAACCCATCTTCCCCAATATTTGGGGCCACCAAGTGTGAGGACGAAAAATGGGTAGTAAACACACGCAGTTTGCCCTAAGTTCAGGTTAGGTCAAATTTCTCAGGACCTGTGGTCTCAGGATCTGCTTCAATATTGTGCCGTGCAGGCTGTCCAATTGTGTTGTCCAGGTCAGTGAGCCAGGCAGACACAACGAGGTGCACAGGCATCACGTTTAATAAACATTTATTGCCGGGCAAGGGAGGTAAAGGAAGGCAAGATCTCTTCTCCCAAAAGGCTTATATCTAGTTGGAGGAACAAAATACTTGCTTTACAAGGAATAATAACACAAGTGATTGGACAATACAGAGATCAGAGAAGTGCAAGGAGAAAGTCTCGCACGAGAGATGGACTGGAGTAGTCTTTTAAGAAAGGGCATTCTGCAGCACTGGAACATACACCAACAAACACAGATTCTTGAAAGAAGAGACATGTATGTTAGCACCTGTCACTTTCAAAGATAATTCTCAAGTCCCCTGTACTTCTTCTTTCCTAGAGCAGTGTAAAACAAACATGTACTTGACTTTTAGCTGGAAAACTACATTTAACAAAATGTTACATTTCATAGAGTTAATTAAATGCATTTGAATTCAGCATTTCAACTCATTTTCTATATACCAGGCAAAGACAAATGAAATGCAAAAAAAAAAAAATGTATTATGGCAAGATCAATTTTGACAACAGTGTAGTCTTTGCTTCTTGCTTATTATTTCCTTAGAAGGATAGGATCCTTGATAATGCAAGGGAGAAAACACAGCCAGACCCACATGTTTTTATATTCCATATTTAGAGTGCATGTATTTGAAACTGTTTATAGAGACTTCTAGTTAATTTTTATATTACTCTGGAGCAGCTTAGTAGATAAAATTTTGGTACTATTGTGAAGATAATAGGGCAAATTTAAAATTGACATGTCTATATTTATACAGTAGGTTCATAACTCCAGACTCTCAAACCCATACTTAAATCACACAAAACAATGCCCATACCTGAAAGGGAAAATTCTCCTTTCTGGCTTTCGCTTTCTCTGATTAGGAAGGCACCCGTCTGATTTTCTGAATATGATAGTTGTTTTTCTGCATCTGCTCTCTTGATTGCTCCAAAGAACCACCTAAAAAGAGAGAGATGTAAACTTTAATTAACCAATCAACATTCACTTTTTAAGGAGCAGGAAGTTTGGCAAGAAAATATTCTAACATCAAAAATGTTTGATATTCCTTAATGAAAAAAAAATGGTAGCTTTTGATACTTAAAATGATTTTTCAGGATGTCTGTAACCCCCATGAGGACACTCTAAAAAATTACAGAACAGAAATTTGGCTGCTGCTGGCTCCCACGTTCCTTCTACACCTGCATTCTGTCTGAGAGGTCCTATGTCCTTTTCCTGTCAAATCCAAACCCTCTAGGGTGGGTCTACCATGTAAACCTGCTGTGTTTCATGCTCTAAAATTACTCTTCATCATCTTCCAACTGTCCACTGCCTCACCTAATACCTTCAAGGTATTAGGAGGTAAACATTCCAAGCAAAGAACTCATACATTTCACATTAAAGTGTGAACGATTAAAAATGTAGTTCTCTGGGCATTAATTCTCTTTTTTCCCTACCTTCATCACTGCCCAACCCACCATAACATGAGATGATTTTGCATGTTTAAAGAGAACTTATTAATATAAAGAAAATTTTCATCAGTGGAAAGATTATGTGAAAAAGATAATTCTGCCTGGGGAAGTATTTTCTTAATGTCATCTCTACTTCTTATCTTTACCCTCTTTTTCTTTCAGATAATAAACATTCCAGAAGTATAAGAGTCAGATACTGAACACACGGGTTTGTGAATGGGATTAGCCAGCCCAACAAATGATTATGAATTTTAATGTCAGAGCCAGTCTAAGATGTATATCAAGTCAGTAGCCACCTATGTGATAATAAGGAGAAGCTGAGCAAGCCCACTTTTCACTAATGACCCCTCACTATAGGGTCATAAAGTTGATCTTGATCATTAAAGATTTAAAGTAAAACGCTGATCTTTTCAAGTATCATCTTTAAAATGTAAACTCTTCAAGAAAGGAAATGCTGGCTTGATGGAAGAAATACAAGCTGGGTGAGAAATTATAGGTTGGGAGAGGGAATACAGGCCATGAAAAAATTAGTTCCAATTGGTCTGGCAAGTCACAGGTATTGGGGAATATGAGTGACATTGTAGAAAAAGGAGCAAGAAGCAATTGAAAAGAAAAAGAAACATTAAATATAAATATCACCTACTAACAAATGCAAGGTGTTTGTTTACAATTTTTCCATACATCAAATTGCAATTACATATTAACTATATCAGTCAAGATATGCCAGGTTATGTTGGAGTAATGAACGACTCCAAAAATCTCAGTGGTTTAAGACAATCAAGATTTATTTTTCACTCAGCTACATGTCCATTTAAGATCATCTGGGGCTCTGCGCTATATCCACCTCTATGTCTACCAGAGGATTCTCCCTCCATGTTTCCATGATGGCTGAGGCAGGACTGGAAAATGTGGCAAATCCCAGGCTGGTTCCTGGAGCTTCTATTTAACACTTCTACTCAGGAATGAACCCATTGGCAAGTAAGTCACACGGTCGTGCCTAAACGCAGAGAGAGTAGAAAGTGCAATTCTACCATTTCCTAGAAGTTGGAGAACTAGAAACATTTGGTAGACTGCACTAATGACTACCACATTGGTTAATATCAGGGGCCATATTTGTCTACAGACTACTGTTTATCCAATTGAAATTATGAAAGGCATGAAACATTCTGAGGTGACCACTTAATGAACTCACAAAAAATAGAAATGCATGTTTTCCACCACGGCAAAATAAGTCAATGGAATATAATAAAAAAACTCGAACAAATTCAAAAAATATCAATTAGTCATGAAAAGATAAATTATTCAACAAATAATGCTGATACTGTAATAATCCACATAAAAAAATAAGCTGATGCTACCTATAACATACATAATAATTCTACATAGATTAAAGTTCTAATGAAAAATGTAAACTTTAAAACTTTCTGAGGATATTGGACTAAGAAAGGTTTTTTAAACAAGACAAAAAGAAAAAGACATACCAAACTTAAGGTAAAAGATTGATAATATTTATTATACCACAGTTAAAAACTTCTGCAACAACATTACTATGAAATAAAATTAAAATACAAGCCACAGACCTGGAGAAAATATTTGCAAAGTTTATAACCAAGAATAGGATTAATATTCAGATTATATAGAGACCTATAATCAATAAGAAAAAGACAACAAAGTAGAAAAATTGGCATAAGATATAAATGGAGAGTTCACAGAAAAGGAAAACACAATAATTAAAAGAAAAGAAGCGCAGCTTCTATTTGCGCTAGTAATTACCAATAAGTATGTTAAATATAAAAACAATAAAATACAATTTCACATTTTTCAGTCTGGACAAAATTAAAACCTCACATATAATTTGGCATAACTAATCCAGAGAGCAATTTGTCAATATCTGATAAATGTGAATATTTGTATACTACTCAATTTCACTTTTAGACTGTATGCTAAAGGAAATATGCTACAAGAACATTCACTGAAGAATTGTAGCATTGAAAATTTGAAAATTGCCTGAATGTTTACCATAGAAAAATAGATAAACTTACATATGGATATAAAATGGAATAATATATAGTGGTTAAAAGTAAATTGTTGAAACACAAAAGGAAACTGAATGATATATACAATTATAATGCACTTATATTGAGTTTAAGTAAACAAATAAAAACACCATATATTTTTATGGATGTATGCATGATTAACGAAAGCTAAATGAATAGTTAAAATACTCAGGCTTTTTTTTAGACTGCATTTCCAGAAATGGCAATTTTTCTTCACATAAATATTTCCAGCAAAGAAGCAACAGGAATCAAATATACTGATCAATCCTATGCGTTTTCCTGATCCTGAGTGCATATTCATCGACATTAAAATATTTGCTCAAAGTGTAAATACGTAAAACTTCACAAGAATTATAATTTATCTAGCAGATTAAATTCTTAGAAGTATGGTTATATCTCCTATATCTCATTATTCTGAGAAAAAATATTCCATTATATAAGCTTTATGTGCATACATTACATTTGTATTTTGGATAATCAAGTTTATAAATGATATATTTTCTCTGTCCAATTTATACATAAGCAAGTAATTTTCGTAAATCAAATGATCCAAGACATAGTAATTTTACTACATTTGTCAAGAGGAACTCTATGGTAATTTTTTTAAAATCCTTTCTGATTCACCAATTCTGGATTCTTGTATAATGGATCGATACAATAAATTTACAAGGCAAATCACACCAGTACTGAATCCATCGTAACAATGAAATGGATGTAAATATTTAACTAGATGCATTAGCTCACTCAATATCTAGAATTTTATTTGGTTGAGCTCCCATCAGGAAGTAAAGAATATGAATAAAAAATTGTTTTCTGGATGTAGTGGCATTATAATGCCATCCTTCAAACTCAAAATTGACATGACTGCCATAAATTGCAATCACTAGAGCACGTCTGCTGTAGGGACTAATGGGCAAACAATAGTTCTTTCCATCCTCTGCACATGTAAAAATTGTTCCTTAATCTGTGGTTTGAGCTGCTGGCAGAACTGTCATTTTCTCAATTCTGCCTTTTAGAGTCTGTGCTGTCCCCATTCTGAAAGGGCATGCACAGCCCAGATATGGTTGTCCACCACAGCCATTCTCAATACTCTCTTTAAGCTGTAGTTCTCATGTGCAGTAAGCAGTGTGCCAAGAAGAGATCAGGATGTCCTGAGAGGTATAAAGCATCAATGGAGAGTCATATAAATCAGCCGTCCCCGAAGCGTAGTCCCCAGACCAGGAGCATTAGCATCTCACAGAGACTTGTTAGAAATGAAAATTTGTAGGCTTCACTTCATACCTATTGAATCAGAAATTTGGGGGTGAAGCCCTGCAGTCTGGATTTTAATAAATCACCAAATGAACCTGATGCATGCTAAGGTTTGAGAACTACTGATATTCAAAAATATTCAAGAAATTGGAAATGTACGCAAGACCGCTGAGAATAAGTTTGGCATTTACATTCGAAAAATTATCCAATAAAATGACACCATACACACACACACACACATACACATTTTATTGATACTTAATGAAAATAACTTTTTTTGCTATGTCTTACCTGCAATAAAGGACGTTGGTTAAGAATAAGCAAAATGGAGAGGAGATACATAATAATCTATAACTTTGGAGAAAATAATGCTTCAATTAGATTAAAACAGAGCAAGGTGTATGTGATTAAGTCTAAGACTTGATTTATTTTGCAAACATTCATCAAGCATCTATTGTGTAAAAATTCTGTAGCACTGACATAGAAAGATCTGCAAGACATATTGTTGGATGAAAAGGGGTAAATCGCAGAGTAATGAGAACACTATAGTTTTATTTATATTTTAAAGACAAAAAAACTAAAAATTATATTGCTTACTTCTCTGGAGATTATGAAAGATAATGAAATAATGACAAAAGATTTTTACTTTTTACTCTGCATTCTTCTCTATAATTTATATATTTACAATAAGATGTAGTTATATATTGTGTTACAATACAATAGAATTATTAGAAGTCAATCAGTAATATGATACAAAAATCTACATGTTATAAAGATCTAGACTAGAAACTTTGGCAGTTAGCATTAATAGATATAAGAAAAATCTCAAAGGAATATGGAACAGGTGATTATGGATGAGTAGTGAAGTAAATGGAAGGTCAAACATGACACCAGGGTGTCAAAACTGGATGACTGAAGGAAAATATAACCAGCAACACAGAAGGCAGAGAGAGTATAATACTGATTAAGGGATATCTACGGCATCTTACTGGAAAAGTTATTTAACCTCCCTGTGCCTGTATTTCCTAATTTTTAGTAAGAATAATAATAATTACCCTGTAGGCTGGTTTTGAGGTTAAGGAAAATAAAATATGTAATGTGCTTGATGCCTGGCCATATTCATGCTCAATAAATAGCAAATTAGGGACCTAATTCAAGGGAGAAATTTTATACTTGATTTTCAACATGTTGAATTTGAGGTCATGATGGACTGTGAGTGAATGAACATGTGCACGTGATCTCATTTCTCTGTGTTTGTATTGAAAGTCTTCACAAGTGACTTTTCTGTCTTGCCTGCCCTTTTGTTAACCAGGACATGCTGCCACCAGGTGGCAGTAGGTCACTTTACTGATCCAAAAAGGTTAGCTAAGTCTATAGAGTAATTACCTGGAAGTCCTTTATTTTACAAATAAGACAAAATAGGTCTTTAAAAAAACAACAGCATTTATGCCATGTTACTAAATATCAACACTTAAATAATATAGATAGCGATCAATATTTAGAGAAATCAACCTAATTTCAGTCCCTCCACCACCTGGACACCAGCCATTTCTTTAACATTATCTTTCCCTACATCAACTCTGCTCCAGTGAAACTCATACTCTTATTGCTATTTGTAGTGACACAACCTAACTTGCTTTCTCAGAATTCCTATAGCACTTGATGACTACCCCCTCTGGTTTGGCATGTAGCACACAAAAGCTAGTGCTACATTTTTTAAATTTTTTAATTTTAGATTGTTCCCTGTGTTCACTTGAAGCTGCAGACCGCCCCCACACACCTCCCACCCCACCCCCCCCCACCCCCTGTGCACAAAGACTGAGTCTGATAAGGCCATGTATGCCTTTAGGAGCAGTTAAGTAAATATTTGTTGATGAAACAAGTAATACATTGTACTTCGATGCAGGCATTTCATATAGTCTTTTGGTTTCTACTGAATGTTGAACATTAGATAATGCCTGTGTTTTCTGGTAATCTTTCATCTGTGCTTGCCACACAGCTTGGAGTGTAAAGTGCCTCAGGGAGAAGCCTTATCTGCTCCAGTCCAGTTACAGCACGGATTCGAATGTTAATTGACCTCAGACCACAGATTCCATTCTCTTTTCCCAAAGAGAACATTTGGCTATGGATGTAAAAATCATAAATGAAGTTGACTTTTCTGTCCTCCAAAACACAAGCATATCAGGGCTTCACACATGTAAAGAACGCATGATAAAGTGACAATATTTGAGGCAAGACTTGCAGTCATGTAGAACCCAGGAAGCTCCCCGTCATTTGATAAAGCTGTTTTTGTTACTGCTATTCACCTATTCACCTTTATAGTCATCGTGAAGGGGAATTTTGAAGGAACTTCCTTAGAGAGGAAGTAAGGTGAACCATGGTGCTGAGTATTTGTGAAAGAATCTGATTATAACCTGGGGAAATGCCTTACTTCACAAAATACCACAAAGGTGCATTCTGATACTTTATATGAATAAGCTTTTGAGTAGTAGTATTTCTTTTTGATAATCATATGGAGAACTCATTTCAGAGGTGACAGCCCACTTAGTTTCCAACAACAAAAAAAAATTGTTATCTCCTTTTAAAAATTATTTTCTTTCTCACACCAAGAAGGAAAAATAAAAGCAATTTTTAAATTCATTTAACTTTAAAGAATTTTAATTCCCAGCGTCATGAATGATATTATCCCATTCCACTTTATTTAGGCACTGAGTGTTCTTTTAAAATCTACAAAATAATTTATCCTTTGGAAATTACCTTCATGGAATAAACAAGACCAAACACTGAGTCTAGTCAGCCAGCAGTCTGTGTCTGTACCCTGTTTGAGATGGATTAATAATATCATACTTTGGACTTGGCAGCCCACTCTGCATTTCCCGGATCCAAGTTTTTCTTACAAAAAAAAAAAATGGGGAGCTTCTGATTTTTTTAAGCTATATCAGAGGTGATAATCAAAATATTTTATGGCTGATAAAGTACCCACCATCAGATAAATAAAATAAACACCAGCAAAACCAGGCACTTATGTCTCTATTTTAGCCATGGTACCAATCATTTTAACACTAAGTGATGCCCTGTCATACTTACCTTCATCAAATCCTTTATCCCAAGTCAATAATAGTAAACATCTTAAAGGTATCTTAACCTTCTTATTAACCTACAGGATAATATTGACGTAGTTGTCTATGTGCTTTCTATGTTGAAATAAGTAATAACATTTATTTTATACTAACTATATGGAGAAAAGATGAAAAAGCAAAAGAACAAAAGAAGAGTATATTTTTCTTTTAGAGAGTATCAAGGGAGGAATAAAAGATCATTTTAACTGAGAAACAAGTCAAAAGAAAGTGATAAAACAAAAACAAAAAGCATTCAGTTGTCAAGGATGCACAGTCAGAAATAAACAACCAGCAGTGTGTCGATAATGGAAGTTTTCTTAAAGAAAATACATTTTGAATAAGGATTTGGAAGAGGTGAGAAATTCAAAGAAATAAAAGACAAGGGCACGTGCGCAAGTGAAGAGCCAACAGGCTGTCTATAAGCAGATTGGTTTGGTGGGCAGTGGTGGGGGAGAAGGGTCTATTAAAGGGAAGAAGCAATAAAATACAGTTATTTGATGTTTATAGGTGATTCCATGTGGAAACTACTAACTCCATAAAAGAAGTAGATTTTCGGTAAAATTCAAAACAATACATTAGGAGGACAATAAGGTATTCCACTTAAAATTTACCAAAGTAGAGAATTTTTAAGTTCTGAGCTTAGCAGCAAAAATGACAGGAAAATTTGACTTGTTCTTTAAAAATTGTTTAATGAACAAATTTAGGAGGTGAAGGTGTGGAGGATGAAAAGGAGGAACATGAAACTTTAAAGCCGGAAATAAATTTTCGTGAGGGTTCATGAGTAATTCTCTGAAACCGATAGTAAATGTGTTTTAATTAATACATGCATTTTTCTGGGAAAAAAAATCTGGTGTTTCATTAAATTCTCAATGATACTTGTGACAGAAACTACACACCTCCCTCAAAAACACTCTCCCTGAGTATGTTTTCTAGGTTCACATAACAGCTGGCGATGAAGCTATAACCACAGCCTACCACCATAAAATTAATTCACTCATTCATTTGTCATTCCACAATTACTTGTTGAGGACCTACTATGCACCAGGCACAGTTCATGTTGGCAGAAATATAGCAGTGAATGGAACAAACAAAACATCCTGCCTTTGTGGAGTTCACATAAGAAAAATAAATAAGTAATTATATACTATGCTCAAAGGTGATAAGTGCAAAGGAGAAAAAAAAATCAAGCAAAGCGATTTTTTAAATCACTCTTAGTAAGCAGCAATATGCGGCCGACACAATTCCAGAGGGTTTTCCTATGTGTTCCTAAATTCAAACTAATCAGAAAAATAAATAGAGCTGTGGAGGAAAATTGGATAGAAGCTTTGAAAGGAGTACATGAGTGAGAATCATAACCCACGCTAGGATTGAAGCCAATAACCAGATTCCTCAACTGCGGCTTGGCCAAGACCTATTAGCATTTTTTTCTAATTAAGAAATAAACAACGTCCATCAACTTCACTGGTTTTTATCACTGATGTTTATGGAAATGCAAAACACCAGAAGGTATAAGTATCCTCCAAGGAATGGGCTATGAATCTTTAGCCAGACAAAAGTGAGCAATTTGTTTTACAGAAAGAATACCATTTTTATGAAAAATAACTCTATGTACAATAGAAATAATATTTCTGATTATAATAGAATAAGTTAGGTAGGATTTCTTTATAGGTACCTCTTAAATCTATATAAAAATCAAAATGTTTAAATCGAATTGCCATTCACATTTAGCAAACATAATCAAGAACAAAATCTCAATTGTCTAATATTAATCTATACATGGCACAGAGACACACATACACATGGATATGGATGCACCTAGGAGCGCGCGCGCGCGTGTGTGTGTGTGTGTGTGTAGCTACCATCACATGTGTACTGCCTTTATAGGGGTTTGAATGAAGAGGCAAATGTCCCCAGGCAGAAAAGGGGTCTACAGAATCTACAAGTTAGAATGGGCACTCCCATTCTCTTTTTCTTTTCTTCTATTTTCTTAAAATAATTTGATCCTGTGCACCAAGCTACCCATTAACCACTGCTATCACTAATAATTACCAATAATACTGCCAGCATTAATAACTCAAAGTTGTTTATAACCCACATAAGTGCTACCCACTGGACTTGGAACTGGTCAAGACTGAACATTTCTACAAAGCAGCTTGTTCTTGTCAAAAGAAAAGCCAGAAGCAGTGCCAGAAAAACACCTTTTGTTTTCAGTGTCAATAAGCTATTTGTCAGGAAACAAAAGGGAGACTCTGCCAGCCCTGGTGGATTGTTTTGAAACCTGAAAGTTAATTTCTGCTCGTTTTTGCTTAGGATTAGAGGGAAAGGCAGTTGTAAAACTATATTACCACTTCACTCCTTAAAACTGTTATGAGGAAAGGTTGTCTGAGAGACGGAAGAGTCCCTTCCCACCCACCCGCTACACACACACACACATGCACACACTACTTAATCTCCTTCAGGGTCTCAGCTCTCAAACTCCAGTCTCCCTAAGCATGCCCCGGAAGCGTGTGTACCAGGCAAATACTTCCAGGTCTGAGGTGGAGCCTGAAGCTACAGGTGCCCAAGGGCAGCACAGATGCCCACAGCTAGGGAACTTGGCATGGCATTTTGAAAAGTACGGCCCTGTTTTTTGAGGGTAGAGACTTTCTCTCACCTCTGTTATCACCAGCCCCAAACCTTTGTTCTTTCTGGCTCACTCTGCCCCACACTGGACCCCACATTTTTATTGTCAACTTATCCAAAACATTATATATTTTATCCAAATTTTGTGTCAAATTTGTGAAGAGCAAAGGTTTAAGTACATGCTAGAGTAGAAAACAAGTTCAAACACATATCAGAAATCTCTCTTCAGAGAAATTTAATATCCTTTCCCCAAGGAGGGAATTTCCCAAACCATCTTTTCCCCCAGGTCCAGGGCCCCATGACAGATCGCTAGGTTCCTCTTTTCTTCCTATGCCTCCCAACCAGGCTTTTGCAACAAAATCTCCCCTGTTCTTATATGCAAAGCAATTTAGTTCTCTACCTCACTCTCACTCCAAACTAGATTCTGGGCCTCCTTCTGTATACTCAAATAGAAGTGAAATTGTTCTGATCGATAAAGGCCCATCCACTTCAGGTCTTGATTCTCAACAGCACAAAGAGCCAGAGCTTTTGAAAATAGAGTTTTCTTTAGCATATCAAATCCTTAGGCAGAGCACCCTTTACATCACTGTCCGCAGCAGAGGGTAGCAACGGAATTGTGCACACTCTTGCCATCAAGAACAAGTCCACACGGAGACTAAAAGTGAAGGGGCAGAGTTTCTTCCACTTATATTTATGTTCTAAATAATGTGGTTTTATTAAAAGTTTAATTTCTTGACATAGTTGTTCTCTCAAAGTATCTTCATAAAAGGATAAACTCTAATGATACACAATGCAGATATTATTTATAAGTAGCATGTAAACTATTAGCATACAAGTATGTGTTCTAAGAAACTGAAATATGCCCCATTTGGATCGCCATCTTACTAATTAGCAAATTGCAATTAAATAAGATTTTATTTCATAATTTTGATGATACAAAGACTTTTCCAGGTACTAAGACACCATGCTAACTTCTTTACTTGGGATTAATTGAAGAACTCAGTGAAATATATAGAGTATAGTAAATTCTGACCTGTCAATCGTGACTCCCGAAAAAGGGTTTTATAAATCTTAAAGATCTGAAAAGACCTGCTGTTGGAATGAGAGCACTGGAGAGGAACACCCTAGAGCCCTGGAACTGGGACCCAAGAAGGCCTGAAGAGCAGGTTTTTGTAAGAGTAAGTGATGGTAGATTTATTACAAGAGAGCTTCCCTTCCAATTAACTCCTATTCATCTTTGTATTGCAACTCAAAGGTCTTGTGCTAGAAAATCCTTGTCTCCGGACCAGGTAAGTTTGAGAACCTTGTTCCTTTCCTTTCTTTGGTTTTTTTTTTTTTGGGGCGGGGGGTGTCCTGTAAAATCATCTTATTCTCTGTTACATAAACATCTTTCTCAGGTAATGTTACTAGAACAACTTGTTTATGGAGTTTTATAGCTGAGGTAAATATATTTTTAAAAAATGTATCTCTATTATATAGTCATAATATAAAAATGATTTATAGCTACTAGAATTTCTTCATAATTTCCTTTGGTTTTACCCAGGATAGCTTGGCAGAGAGAAGCACTATACAACTTCTAATAGCATGCTTTGATATCATTTGTGTCAATTTTAGAACGAGAAGTCATAACTCTGATCAATGTCTTATGACACTGTATAAAGAAACGAGGACTTTTTCGGCTTTACAAAATGGATTCCATGGGAGCCGTAACAGTAATGTCAACTTGCACTTAAGGAGAACGCCCTTAGGGTGTAACTGGACCACCAGAAACCGCAGAAAGGTCAGCCCCCACCTGCAGGAGCCAATATGTATGAGGATCCCACCTTGTAACATCCATATAAGCTGAACACTTCAGACAGACGATGCTCAAGCCTAACCCGATAGCATCATGGATGGGTGCGCTAGAGTCAAAGACTCTGACCTTCTGACCCATAGTAGCCACTGGTTTGGGACCAATGCGCAGGTCTCTGTGCCACCAGTCAACAGAGCTCACTTTGGAAACACTAAAGACTTTCATCCCTTCACTTTGTCACGTAAAATTCTTACCCTCTCTGTGTGCGGTGTGTTAACCTGCATGGGTACCTGAACCATTTGTCTGACAAGGTTTCACTCAATAAACCCAGCATTGTAGAAAGACAAAAATGCATTCGAGAGTGTTGATAGATGCTTTTCTTGCTCACGCCAGCATTTCAGCACCCTTCATGGCCTGACAAAGCTTCTCAGCAAAGAACATTGGTTGGTTTGTGGCACACTTTACAATCGTTGTGAAGCATTTCTTAACATTGCCTTTCATCTCCAGTTCCAGAATTTTGTTCATATCGTGCTGACTGTACTTGGTGTACTTTCGAAACGCTCTGAGAAGATGAGAGTAGCTTTTGGTGGTAAGAATGGTGTTGAACATATTCATACCTGTCCCTTTTCTCCTTTCTCCTGCTTCATATAATGCCCTGGCATCTGAATCAGCTAAGTCCTCATTTATGCCAAGATCCTCTGATCGGTCACCCTTAGCAAGAGAAAGAAAAGCTTCTGATAATCTCCAAATGTGTCTGAGGTGATGTCTTTAGCCAGTTTTCTCTTGAATTCTTCTTTAAATATTATATTAATTTCTCTGTTAATCCTTGATGCCAAAATTTCATTCAGAGTGTCTTCATCAGTTCCAAGGCCCTGCATGGCAGCACAGAGTCCATCAGCATCCAAGTGGGCTGCAGTTTCTAAAAGAGCCAAAGCAACTTCCTAGAGGTGACCTGTAAGAGCTTTATTCAGAGCTTCATCCAGGGGCTTTCCTTTTTCCTGGAGATGTGCTACTTTGATCTGTTGATGCTCTACATTGTTTCTCTTAGAATGTCAATGATGGTTGCTTCATCCACATCTTTAACTGTTATTGCTTTGTGCAAGGGAGCAACATCAGAGGATGGATAAAAGGTAGGGTAGGGGCTCGCTGTTGCTGCAGGACCACCTTTGGGTTCTTGTACAGTTTTAATGTATTCCCATTCTTCCATTTCAATAAACCAGGCTTGCTTAAGGAATTATAATACCATTGCCATTTTTTAAAAGTTTCTTTTTTTCCAACTTCTTCCAAAGAACAAGAGGTTCTTCTCTGATTGTTTCATCTCTTTTTTTTGGTTTTGTTACTATTTAATTAATCTTACTTCCTCACCATGCTTCTAAGCTTCAAGAGAACAAAATCCTGTCTTTTTGCTCATTGCAACAATTCTCAGAGCCTAGCACAGCACTTGGTATTAAATATACTCTCAATAAATACCTTTGAATGAATACATGAATAAATGAACAAAAGATTGTTTGGGGATGTGAGAGTCTTCCAGTTTAAAGTTAAATCTAACAAAATAATTTCAAAAAACAGGAAAAGAATATAGAGAGAATTGTCTGAAGGTTTAGAACAGAGAACAAAAGAATATCACATTTCATCAATCTTGAATATCCTCACGGCCAGTTAGATGATCACAGTCCTATAAGTAAGATGACGGTAATAACAATCATGAAAAGAATAACATTTGGATTCCACCGCATAATTCACGGTGTCATCACCTACAATATGGCACTTATTCTCATGGCAAATGAGGTAGTCAAAGCAGGTACTCCAATATCACCGTTTTTTGGAGGAAGGAATTAGAGCTGAGAAAAATTGCATGACTTGCTAAAGTCATATAGATAATAAGTAGTGCCAGAGTGCTGGCAGATGTGCAAAGCAGTGACATGACCTCTCTAAGACTGTACAGAAAATGGAGTGGAAAATATGGACTCATTCTCAAATTATAATTATATTCTATAGAGTGGTTCAGAAATATAAAGAAATCATCGCATAAAGAGGAACCTCAGATTGAAAAAATTATAAAGAGGTATCAAAAATTTTTACCTAAATTCATGGAAAACTGACACAAAATGTGACCTTAACAAAGACCAGGATTTGGGGGGGAGGGACACATGCCTTTTACTGTAAGTAGATAAGCTCTCTTTTATGGTATCTCCCAGAGAGAATGTTAAATAGAGTAAACCATTGGTTTGAACATCAAATATTTTCATTTCTGATTTTTAAATTTCTCTTTGACTTCACTGATTTTTCCAGAAATAAAAAATCACATGAGGAGATTTATCCATTATTCTCTTTGATATTCTGCCTGAAAAAATATTATGTACAGTACAAAGGATCGATCACTTTTAATAGTTATGACTTACTAACAGCCAAACTTCAGGTTTTAAAAATGTTCCCACAGAATATTTTTTATGATGTTAGATACTAATTTCTCTTTGTTGTTTAGGCAAAGGTTTGGTGGCATAGGAATCAAATTTTGAAAATGAAAACCCAAACATATTCAAGTAAATATTTAAATAAATAAAACTAGCCTAAAATTATAGCTCATAATACAAATAATGAACTATGAAGTTTAAACAAGCTTTTCTAAACTATCAACAAAAAAAAATTAAACATTTCAAAAGTAAAACAAAGTTATCATTTATTCTTTCCATAGAAAATGTTATTACAAAATCACTGTCACATAAAGAGTCAAAGAAAATGAAGTAAAAAATGTAAGGAAACAATTTATAAAGAAGGCAGGTCATTAATATTTTACTATTGTTATAATGTTTATTATTTGTCAGCTTTCTTAAATAATTTGTAGTGATTTCTCTTGTTCTAGATAAATAGTCCCCTTCCTAAATTTTCCACATCATTTTTTATTTGTTTTCTTAAAGAGAATCTCCCCCTCCAAACTATATTGTCTGTAGGCCATGAAACATAGATCCACCCTTGTTCAGATATATTTTCTCAGACAGGAATGCTTAACAAGACGTAATTTCCCCATCTCTTTGAGCTTTCATATACGTACTCATACTAGACATTTCACGCTTTGCATTATAGAAATTTTCTAACATATTCCAAAGTGAAGAGAATAGTATGATGACCAACCTTTATCCAACAACCAACTTTAATAATTATCAACATTATTCTAATCTTATTTCTTGTAGTATATACTTAATTGATCTGAATAGAAATAGTTTCCAAAATTTGTCTGGAAAATTAGAATGAACAAAAAGTGCTCCTAAAATTGCAGTGGTTTCATGGTAGTTTTTAAAAGTGAATTATTATGATCAACTAATTTTTTAAATTAAATTATTCTCATTCTTTAGAAACTAAAAGAATGGATTTTAAAATGTTTTAAATACAGAGAAATAGCTAAAATAAAAAATGTTGAAGTAAATAAAAATTTATTGAGGTCTACTATGAGATATAGAAATAATTTTTTTAAAAGACAAGACTATGCTTACTTATAAATTTACATTATAATTGGAAAAACAAATATATACACCAGAATAAAAAGGAAAAAAGTCATAAAGTATAAGCTACCTAACCAAACCATACATTATTTTGATGTCAGATAATTGAAGAAGTATATTTTTAAATAAATGGATCATAAAGAAATGTTTCATAATTGACATGTATGGTCAATATATCGATGGTGCAGGCTAAATTTCACATATAATGGCTGAGAGCGCAAACACTATGAAAAAAAAGACCTATGCAGTATAATTGCCTGATATATTTAACTATGCTTCCACCTTCAAATTTAAAGTGTTATTTTTAGGAATTTAACAAGTAGAAAAAAGGATTTTATGCCTTATATCTCTATGCTGCCTACAATCTTCATGTCCATTGTTAAATAAATTGTATCCTTAATTTAAAACCTTCTCACAAAGGAAACATCACGTCTCCAGGGCTTCAGGGGTGAACTCTACCAAAATTTAAGGAAAAAATTGCAACAATCTTACAAGCTCTCAGAAAATACAAGAAGAATATTTTCCAATTTATTTTATGAGGCCAGAATGACCTTGATATCAAAGCCAAAGATATTTCAAGACAGGAAAACTACAGATAAATATCTCTTATGAGCACAGATGCAAAAATCCTTAAAATATTTTAGTAAATCAAATTCAAAAATATGGAAAATAAAAAATATATCACAACCAAGTGGGGTTTATCCCAAAAATAAAGTTAATTTATATTTTAAAATCAATGTAATTGACCACATTAATGGACTAAAATTCAAAACTATATAATTAGCTCAATAAAAGCAGAAAAAGCTTTTGAAAAATTCAACACCTATTGGTGACTAAAAGCAAAAACACTTAGCCAATTTGAAATAGAAGCAAGGTTCTTCAATCTGAAAAGGGGCAACAAAGAAAAACCTTCACCTAACATCATACTCAGTGGTGAAATAAGAACAGAACAGAAATACAAGCAATTACATACCTTGAAGGAGACAGAGTTTGCAGTTAGATTCTAGGCAACTTAAATTATCAACTAAAACAGAAAGCAAATAATTCTCAGAATGTGACAGAATCTAGAGTAGCTACAACAATATCTTGTATTCAACCAAAATTTAGCAAGGTTGCAAACGAACAGAAAATTGTGATCCATCCTCGGTGGGGGGCAGGGGGGGTGGCGGGAATAGTCAATAGAAACTAACTCCAGGTAGGCCCAGATGTTGGGTTTGAAAATAGGCAAAAGACTTGAACAAACACTTCCCGAAAAGAGATATTAGATTGGCAAACACACACAGGAAATGGTGCTCAACATCATAGTGCTTAAGGAAATGCAAATTAAAACCACAGTGAGATATTTCATACTCTGTAGAATGGCTAAATTAGAGACTGAGAATACCAAACATTAGCAAGATTGTAAAGCAGCTTTCAGACGTTGTTGTAAGAGTGTAAAAATTACAAGCCCTTTGGAGAACTATCTGGTAATATTTGACAAAGGTAAATATATACATTTACCCTATAACACAGCAATTTCACTTAGGTATTTACTTAAAAATGAAAACGTATGTCTTCAAATAGACTTGCACAAAAATATTGATAGCAGCTTTGTTCATCGTAGGCAATACTGGGAAACAGACCGAATAGCCATCAACAACAGAATGAAAAAAATCAATTGTAGTATACTCATACAATGAACTAATATTTAGCACTAAAAATCAAACTCATGATACATGCAACATCGTTGAGTCCCAAAACCGTTATGATTCACAAAAAAAGCAAGACACAAAAAGTAAATGTTTTATGATTACATTTGTATGAAGTGCCAGAATTAACAAAACTAAGCTTTGGTAAAAGAAATCATGTTTGTCCAGGGGCAGAGGAGGAGGGAGTGTCTGAAAGGGATTATGAGGGAACTTTCTGAGGTGGGAATGTTCTACATCTTAATTAATGTGTTGCTTATATGAGTGCATGCATTTATTAAACCTGATCTAAATATAAGTTTAAGATCTGTGCATTTGTGCATTTTAATGTATATAAGGTATATTTCCTAAAATTAATTGTTCAAAAACTATACTATGTCATTTTATAACCCAAATATTTGCTTAGTTAGACTTAAAAATACCTATATTGGCATTTGTGGAAAAGATTCAATTGGAAATTGTGACCTCAGAAATCTCCCTTTCATAAATATTGTTTCTGTGTTGTCACGAGCCCCTGAGAATGTCCCTCCTTTCCGCCCCACCTCCCTTTCACCTCATATCAGACAGCCCTATGTGAATATAACTGCCCTGGCTCCTGCTTCCTTAGTATCCTGTTCTCAGGGGGGTATGGAAATGTGAGTCACTTGAATATATTAATATCTGCTTCTCCATAAGATAGCTACTTTAACTCAAAGGACAGAAAAATTTCAGACTTTATGAATAGAAAAAAAATTGGGATTAATGAGGCCCCAGAACATCTGTCAAATGACACCACATAGACTGCCACCGCTTTTTTGTTTATAAAGGTATAGACATATTCACAATTTACAGAGGACTAGCTGAGGCTCGAAGCTTGGAGTCAAGAAAGTAAATATCTAACCTGCAATATATTATGCAAAGTTACGCTTCTGGTTACCTCTTTTTTCAGAAAGAAGATATTAAGACTGGGAAGTAAAAAACTGTTTTGTTTGCTTTCACTTTTATTAGAAAAATGACTATAAACTTTATCGTAAAATCTATATATAGAATCTATTCTATATTTAACTATAAAAAATTATTATAAATTTCAGCTCTAAAAGGAAACTCCTACCAGTACTATCTATAATCTATATATACTATCGTAAAATCTATATATAGAATCTATTCTATATTTAACTATAAAAAATTATTATAAATTTCAGCTCTAAAAGGAAACTCCTACCAGTGAAGTCATCGTGAACTTAGTCCTGGACCATAAATGTATTTTTAAAGTAAGGAAGCCTTTTCTAAAAATAATAAAGCTTGAATCCACATACTTATCACTTTGACCTTTTAAAAGACCAGACTGATTAGAAGACCCAAACACCCACGGAATGTGTTTATATCCTTCTTTGTTATAGTCTATTTCTCAATAATGTCCTTACTATTACTAATATTTCATGTTATAATCCTTTGTTAATAATGAGTCATCTACCACCAGTTTGCATAATACGGGATGGCAAACACTCTTAGAAGAACAAGTTTTCAGTTCTCTGTTTATGCTTTTGTCCGAAGTCTGCCATTTACCCACTGTAAATTAGTGTGTTTCACATGTTGCATGGCCTCTGGCCTCAGTTTTCTCTTCGACATTTTTATTGGCTGCCCCTCATTCTAGTATTCTACCAATAACTCTAGAAGGCACAGAGAGCAAGGATCCTATCTTTCCACACTCTTCCTTCCTTCATCACAGTACCTACAGAAGAGGCACTTTGTGTTTCTTTATGATGCTGGAGTTATCGAAAATATTTTTTAATGACTTTGGTTAATTTATCCAAGTATTCATTCACATAGTTTTTAACTTTGAAATTAAGATTACTGATTTCAGTTGAGAAGAGTACAGCAAATAACTGTCTAATAAAAATGCACTGATGTAAAAATCAACAAAGAGAAAATCTTCAGGGTCTAGTGCTATGCAGAGATATTAAACTTCTCACCAAAAGTGTGATTCATAATAGGAAAATATGATAAATTAAATTTCAGTATAATTAAAAATTTTTCTTTGTGAAAGATCCTGTTAAGAGGATAAAAAGACAATATTCAGACTGAGAGAAAATATGTGAAGTACTTGCAAACCACATATCTGACAAACAACTAGTATCTCAAACATATAAAGAACTCTCAAACCTCGACAGTAAAAAAAAAACACTCTATTAAGGAAATGGGCAAAAGACATAAAGAGATGTTTCATGGAAGAGGATATACAGAGGGTAAATAAACACATGAAAAAATGTTCAACAGCATTAGTCATTAGGGAAATACAAATTAAAATCACAAGATATCATTACTACTTATCAGAATGACTGAAATAAAAAACTAATGACAACATTTAATGTTAGATTATTCATATATTGCTGGTGGAAATATAAAACAGTGCTGCCACTTCAGATAACAGTGTGACAGATTTTAATAAAACTAAAAATGAAACCACCCTGTGCTCAGTAATTACATTCTTGGATATTCATCTCAGAGAAATGAAAACTTACTTTCACACAAACCCTATGTAAGAATATTAATAGAAGCTTTATTTGTAAAAGCCAAAAAATAGAAATAACAGATGCCTTTCAATGGGTAAATGGTCAAACAAACTGTGTATATTCATATCATGAATACTATTCAGCAATAAAAAGGGACAAACTATTAATGTACTCAACAACCTAAATGAATTGCCAGAGAATTACACTGAGTAGGAGGAAAAAGAGCCAATATCAAAATGGATGATTCCATTTATATAACTTTCTTGAAATAAAATTAAATAAATAGAGATCAGTAGTTGTCCAGGGTCAGTGCCAGGAGTAGGGGGAGCCAGGGGTGGGTGGTAAGAAGCAGGGCAGTAGATAACTATAAAATAAAAGAATAAGAAGAGGGAGACTTGTGATGATAAAACTATATCTTGATTTATCAAAGTCAATATGCTGGCTCTGATACAGCAGTAGAGTATAGCACAACCTCTGTGCCCGAGTTTTCCAGTAATATGTTTGAAATCAATGAGATGATGAACAAGACATACTAATTAGTAAGGATGTCCTAAGGGACTGAAGGAGAGATGAACCTAGAGTAATTCTTGAGTTATAGTTCCCGGAAATTTGATGTTGTCATTGTCATTGTTAAGCAGTCCTCACACCCATGACCAAAGCATGATAGGGACAAAAAGAGGGCTAAAGTAGATCAAACATCAGCTACTATAAGAACTAGATAGATGGATAGATAAGTAGTTAGATAGGTAGACAAACAGACAGACAGACAGACAGACAATTAAGTTTGCTTTCACTGATAAAAAAAAAGAAGTGTCAGAAGTGTGGATATGGCTTCCTTCAAGGAGCCAAGTTCTTTGGGATTCAAGTTATAGAGAGTTGCCAGCTCTTCCCTCAAGAATAATCAGGAAAGAAAGGTTCTGAGAGATCAAATGGTGAGTTATTAAAGAGATAATCCTCACAAATTATTTACCAGGAAAATTGGAAATGCAGCAGTTGGGACCTGGAGAAATGGAACAAGATGTGTCAAGGGTATAGGGTAAAGAAGAGATGATAAGAAATTCATAATAAATCTCAAAAAGTATTTGATACTGGCCATCATGTTTGCTTTATGTAGAACAATGTGCTCCCACAGGGATAGGATCAAGCCATAAAGAGTTGACCGTGGATCATCCTAAACTGTTAGATTTTTGAAGATAATAATTACTATTTCACATGGTGATTGCAAGGACTAATGAAAAAACATGTTTAAATCATCTAGCAGTGTTTAAACACTCTTACTCTTTAAGATGAAATAATTTTCTTTCATCATACTAATAAAAAACAAAAATAGTCTCAAATAAAGACCCTCATTAGAAAAGAGATAAAGAGGCATAATTTTTGAAGTGCCAAATAAGATGACAGATGATAATATTTATAATTAATATTATATAAGCAAACAAATATTATATAATGAATAATGACTATAAAGCAGCCTAAATGTTCCAACAAATTATAGAATTTAAGGTTGATTTAAAAAAACAAATCTAACTGTATGTTTGTTTTGGGGCACTAAAGTTAGAAAGATACAGAAAAAATAAAAGTAAATGTTAGATAAATATGTACCCATAATATTTTTAATCTAGAAAAAGTAATATTAATTTAGAAAAATAAGAGTTTGGAGATTTTTTTAAAGCATCAAAATAAAAAAGTTCATTATAATTGATAGCAGTCATAATTTAAAATCAAGTATGTTGATATATATAAAATAGGAGAATCAAAATAACATAATAACATAAATACTTCTCTAAGTATTTGAAATTAAAAAGGAATAGGAGATACTTAATCCAGTATTATAGGTCTAACATATAAAATAAGCAAAAAAATGTAATGGCTTAAAGAAGAAAAATAATATAATTTAAAAGGTTAAGATAAAAGACATTAGGGGAAAACTTCAAAATGAAATAAGAACTCTGAAGTTGGTTTTCAAATGCTAATGTTCAGGAGTGAAGCAGGATAGTTAGAACGCTGTTAAAAAGAAATCGTTCAGAGATAAGTTCAGGGCTCACGGGAGAAGCCAGAGAATATCTACAGGAAAGGAAAATTGAAAATCCTTATAACATTCATAAAAAGTGTCCAAGGCAGGGACAGTGCAATATCATATCATGAGAAAGTGGTCAGCTAAGGCACAAAGGCATCCCAGCCACAAGTTGCTTGAACAAAAATTAACAGTACAGATATTATAAATGAACAGAATCCACAAACCGTACCAACCGGAGAATGCTTTTGGCTGAGTTCTTACATTCATTGTAACTAAGTTAGCAATATCGTAGAATGGCCAGGCATTTCACACCAAAAGAAATAGCATTTGGGGGGACATCTGAGGGATCATTCTCTCCCCCTTTACCACTCCTCCACCTTGGAACTTCGGAAAAATTCTTTGAGAGGGCTGAATGGTGAAGTGGCTTGCTCATTATCATCTTGCACTATGTCTGTATCAAAATAAGTCAGGGAAAACCAACTTTATACCACACAAATCTAAATTATGCCTTCTTACGAAGGGACTATGGCTCGCAAATAAAAACTACTCGTGGTAGGCCACCAAGAAATTTGATAAATTTAAGAGTAAGAATTTACACAGCGCTTTTTGAGATGGTCAGAAAATTAGACCTGGAATAAAGTTAGCTTTAAAAAAAAAAACCAACAAAAATAAAAAATAATTAGAATATAAAAAGGTTTTTCTAAGAAAAATCAAGTTAAAGAGTACATTAAGAATAGAGTATTTTGATTTTGAGGAGAATGATCTCAAACAGGAGAAATCCCAGAGAGAAAAAGGGGGTGATTAACATATCTGAAGTTGCATTCCAGCCCTGAAACTTGCTAATTCTCAGGTTCCTTGTCTACATTTGAGCAGAGAATTGAAGGAAGGTAAGAAGCAAACCCCACAGACATCCAGTGGAAGAATATCCCAGGCAGAGGAAAGAGAAAGTACAAAGTCCCTGAGGAAGGACCATGCCTACTGTGCCCCAGAAGATGGAGACCAGTACAGCTGGAGCAGAATGAGTGAAACAGAGAGTGGTAGGTTCCACGTCTAAACTTTCAGTCCCATGAGGGCAGAAACTATATCTTTCATCTCTACAATAATTAGCATGAGGCTTAACATTATAGGAATCACTACATAAATGTTCATTGCCTAAATAAACAAGCATTAAATATCAATAAATATATTAATAAATGAATTACTGAATGTTATGAGTTGAATTATACCCCCTAAAAGTTATATGTTGAAGTCTTAACTGCTTGTATCTTAGAACGTGACCTTATTTGCAAATAGGGTCATTTCAGGTATAACTAGTTAATAGATTATACTGGAGTAGAATGGGCACCTAATTCAATATGACTGATGCTCTTATAAAAATCAGAAATTTGGAGACTCAGACACACACAGGGAGAATATCACGTGAACACGATGGCAGAGATTTGGGTAACACCTCTACAAGTCAAACCAAAGACTACCATCAAACCACCAGAAGCTAGAAGAGAGACGAAGAGGTAAGAGTCTCCCTCATAAGTCTCAGAAGGAGCCAACCTGAGAAGATCTTAGTCTCAGACTTCTATCCTTGAGAACTGTAGAACAATAAATTTCTGGGTTTTTAGGCACCCAAGTTGTGGCACTTTGTTACAACAGGCCTAACAAACTAATGCCTGAATGTTTTCTTTTGACAGAGCCCACTCAAATGTTAAGAGGAAAAAATCCAACTTTTAAATGGTCAAAATTAGAAAAGGAACATATGGGAAAAGTTCAAATTTGTTAGTATAGGAAAAAAATTTTAATAGCCATTTTCTATTAGAAAAATAATGATAACACTCAGTAGTGACAATAGTTTTGAGACTAAAACCATTCTATACAGTATCTGTGGGATTTTATTGAAAGAAATTTGGCAATAAGCATTAAGAGCCTTAAAACTGTTCATTATCTTTGGCTCAGTAATTCAGATTCTGGGAATCTATCCTAAAGAAATCATACAAAATATGGAAAAATCTTTAAGTAGAAAGATATTCACTGCTATGCTATTCAAAAAACACTATAAAAATAAAAAGTGAGGGGGAAAAAGCCTGCATGCTAATTATTAAGAGAATGATTAAATAAATTATGGTGCTTTCACTGACAGGAATATTATGGAAATTAGAAAAGTTAATATAAAGACTGTATAATATCATAAAATGCATAGGAGAAAAAAAGTAAAATATATGCAGATTACTTTCATGCAGAAGACATATGCATATGAAAACTAAAAAGATATTTTTATATCTGTATATTTGTTATGCATATGTATCACTTAGGAAATGTTTTAAATAATATTCAAGAATATCAACATAAGACAACATATGACTGAGTGCCAAAAAATACTTAAGAGAATTTCAGAGAAGTGAAAAATCACATCGAGCTGTTGTGATTGTGGGGAGATGTAATGTAGCAAGTCGATTTAATTTGGACCCTTAATTTAAGGTCAGAGAAACAAGAAAAGCACATTCAGAACAACATTTTTAATTTCTGTTCCAAGCTCCACATCAGTCCAGTCTGGAGAAGTACGGAATACACTCAGTGGATCTATGAACACCGAAGACAATCAGAATTAGGGTCCATAGAGTCTCATAAAGTCATGTGACTGCTTTCTCAATCATCAAATTAACATTAAGACCCACTAGTGGTAGATTCAGTTTAGGTTTCTTTCTATTTGATCCTTGGAAGATGAAACTGCCACACAAAAAAATACAACATGATTATCTTTAACCAATTTATGTACAAATTCTGACACAATTGGATAAAATTCATTTTAAGAAATGTCATGATCATTCACATGAAAAATGTCCCAAAATCTCAGTTGTAAATTCCTAAAAGATGTTCACTGTGGATTCTGATTCACTATTTAGTAAAAGATGTCAGTCTAACAAAGCAGTAAATTGTTTACTCTAAAATCTACCAATATTTTCATTCTTTCCAGATTTGTAGATAGTGATTTATGATTATTCCATTCTAATAGAGCTTCACTATAATTCTGAAATTATAACTAAATTAAGATACAACAAAATACATATGAGAGAATGTGTTTTCTTCCTTAGGGAAGGAGAATTAAAAGAATCTTGAGAGAGAGAGAATTTAAAAGAATACCTTAGGGACCATACCTCACTCCTCAGACTTATCCACAATGTTGAATACATCAACACAGGTAAAAATCAGAAAGTTAAAGACTTTTAATGACAGATAATATTGTGTCAAAATTATAAATTTTATACTGCAAAATACACCATAATCAAAATCAAAAGGCAGGCTACACACTGAAAAACATTATTTGCAACATATAGGAGAGAAAAGGGGTTGCTTTCCTTATGGTTTTCTCTTACACATGAGTAAGAAAATATCCAAGAATAAAAAAGGGACACAACTTGAATGTCGACTCACAAAGGAAAAATTTGAAATGATCAATTAGCAAACTAAATATGTTCAATTCTACTAATTTTTAAAAATGTAAATTAGCATGATGATACTATTTTTTACCTAATAGAAATGGAAAGGTAGAAAAAAATAATACAAAGTCCTGGTGAAGGTATGTGGTGAAGGGGTAAGGGGTGAAGTGTCACATATTATGTATAATAGATATTATTTTTCTTTTAAAAAATCTACATAAACACACATATTCATATATAAATAATTCCCGCATGATATACATAATTCCTATACTATATATATATTGCATATGTGTATATGTGTGTGCAAATATATATATATATATATATATATATATATATATATATATATAAAGAGAGAGAGAGAGAGAGAGAGAGAGAGGGAAGACATGTGGAACGAGAGAAGAATTTCTAAGAAGATATACATGAAAAAATGTGGACAGTTACTATCTCGATGTTCAGTTGAGAAGGAATTTTTCTTCACATATTTTAATGTCTGAAACATTTTGTACTAAGCATTTATTAGTTCTCATAATCAGAAAAAGATAAACCATGTCCACTTTGAAAAAAAATAAAATATTAACATAACCAAAATCAAAAACGAAGGCAGTTTTGCTTCTCCCAGAACCACACCTTCAATCCACATCTCACTCTGAGGTGATATCTCTCTCAACCCTGCCAACCTTGACCATGGACCCATTAGTCGCCAATCCCACAATATCCAAGGAAAGAGTAATATCTGCAGAAAAAGTATAGCAGAAAACTCAAGATTCATGTGGCAGGTATAATAAACTTGTTTAATAATGCAGCATTCAGAAAGAAGTCTTTAATAAGCATGATATGTATTGATGAAGGTACCTAATCTACTCAGCATTATTATTACACTTCATGTTTAAAGCACTTTACATTGTTAATTAATGTTGGTTAATATTTGAAGTTCTGTTCATTACAACTAAAATGTCAAGTAGCATTACAGCAAACACACATTCATTTATATTTCATCTCTGTGTTTAATTTCTTAGAGGAGGGAGAAACATATTTGAGATACAAAGAGTAAATATACATGACAACACAGAATTGACTCCTATTATTTTGTGTGTTTAGAGTTATGATTAGATGCACATACATATTATATTGAATTCCTTTAAAAAATTTTTATTTAAAGATATAAGTAAGAGAAAACCAAATGCAATGTCGAAGATTTTGAAATGTTAAGGACTGAAATCTAGATACCTGCTTATTGATAACGCAGCCTTTTGTTGGTGTTATTAGAAGTACAAGAGACTGTTTTGTTCAACTCCCAGATTTTCTCTTGCACTTAGCATCCCTGAGCAAGAAAAATTGTGTTCTCAAGACAGTACAATGGAGCATAGGTTCCACTTATTAATGAGAATGAGTTCGAAATGACAAACACAGACAAAACATCAGCACAAGCTAATTAAAAGGCCACTCTTGAATTCCAAAGTCTAAGCGAAAATAATAGTCTTTCCCACACTACCAACAGACCTGAAACTAGCCTTGTTCTCCAATATTCTGAGGATGAATATACATATTTATAATGGACCAAGAAAGACATTTTCCTCTTAATGTCAAAATAAACAATTTAGGAGTAATTTGACACACTTTGTAGATCAATTGTTCAGGATAGACCAAGGTATTATATATCTGAGACCACCTGCAAATTTCTTCATCTTTTTAATTCTATTCAAGCAAATTATTTTTCTGCTCATTTCTTACACATTTATTGAGCATTAATCATTCAAATACCAGGCTCTAAACAAAATTTTACAAAATCATTTTCAGCTTACACTCACCCACACTTAGACTTACACTCACCCAGCACGCACACACACACATACACACAAATCTGTGGCAAAAGTAGATGTCAAAGAGAGAGGAATGAAGAATGAAGTCAGAGAGGTTAACAGTAGAAAATGGGGATTTCAGTAAGGAAACTTGAGAGTTAACTTTGAGTGAGAAAGGAAGTCGATGGAGAATTCTGAGCAGAGAAGTAATTTTAATTTTTTGACATTTCAATAGAGTCACTCTGCTTGCTGGGTTGAACGTAGGCTGTATTTAGGGCAACAGTCAAATCAGAGAAACCAGTTAGGAAACTATCACAACTAAACCAGATTAAAAGATCAAAATGGGTTGGGCCAGATGGTGGCAGGGGCTGATGAGAGATGGTTAATTTGTGGGTATACGTTGAAGGTGGAGGCAAAATCATGTGCTAATTGACTAGAAGTGAAGTATGAAAGAAAAATGGGAGTCAGGGTGATTCTAAGAAATTTGTCCTAAGCAAATGGAGGCATGGTTGCTATTGACAGAGCTGGGTAAAACTGCAGGAAAGATGTGGTAGGAATGTATAGGAGCTTGGTTTTGGAAGTGTTGGAAATGCCGGAATTTGGAAACTTTCATTTGGATATAGTGGTGTCAAGTGGATCATTGAATATACGTGAATATACATGTCTCAAGTTAAATGAGATTACTAAGAAAGTGAGGACAGATAGAAAAGAGGAGCAACACTGAAGACTAGGCTCTCCAACAATGAGTGGTCAGGGAAAAGAGAATGAACCAGCAAAAAATATCTCAGTCTATGACGCAGGAGGAAAACAAGTGAGTGAATTTTCCCGGAGATCTATTTTAAAAAGCCTATCAAAGATGGTGGAAATATCAAGTGTGTTAAATAGTGTTGATAAGATAACTAAAATGAAGACTAAGAACTGAACAGTAGATTTGGCAATGTGGAGTTTCCTTAGTGACCTTCGATCAGAGCAGCTTCCTGGAGTGGTAAGAGTTCGTGTCTAACTGTGATTAGTTCAAGAATCAGTCAGCAAAATCTAGACAGTAAAAAACTCTGTAGGCAAAGGAAATAAATTTCAAAGAAATAAACATAGAGGAGGAATCCATGTTAAAAAAAAAATTAAAAGAGACAAATCAACCAGTTGTAATGTATGGACTATTTGTATTCACAAACAAACCACAAAGTAAATCCACAAAAAAATTGGATTCAAACAAAGCATTAAAAAAGGTTTATAAAACTATGAGAAATTTCAAACTGACTAGATACTTGAAAATATTAGGGTTATTTTAATTTTTAGGGTGATGATTATAATTGTTTATTTGTTTGATAAGATGATTTCATATTTTAAAGATATCTACAAAAGAATTTACAGATAGAATTATATGATGTCTAAGATTTGCTTCAAAATAACCCAGTGGTGGAGTGGGGGTTAGGGATGGGAAGAAGGAGGATAAGGATGAAATAAACTGCCATGTGTTGGTAATTGTTGAAGCTCAGTAATGGTAATGGGGGTACTGTTTTCTATACTTTTATAAATGTTTAAAATTTTCCATAGTAAAAAGAAATTTAAATGAGAGAGAGAGGAAAAAACAGGACCCCAAGTATAGGCAACTTTTCAAATGTTCTCCTGTACAGGAGAGGAGATTAATATGCAATAGGCAGAGGGGAAGAGAAGTTGAGTTGTTTTTAAGAGTTAAGAATATTGATTTTATTTATTGTCTGTTGCATGGCTTTCCAAGAAATTAGTTCTGAAAATAATTTAATTCTTTATAACTAAAATTTAAATTATAATGATAAACTTAAGAGGAGGAAAGAATTTTTATAAGAAATTAACACCCATATATTCAATTTCAGTTGAACCCACATAATGCTTAAGAATCAGGCATGTTCTATACTTGCTGATTCTTTTCCGATATGAATGCAACCATTACTTACTCCTACCCATCCATCAAAAACATACTTTCAGAAACTTTCTTTCTACCAAATAACATTGAAAACTCTCTTTCAAAGTTATATTCTGCTAATATATTTGATTAGCAAAGTATTGTGCATGATAGGTAATAAATTTGGATTAAATGTAACAAATTCCTGAATCAAAAATGAAGCAAAGAAAATTGTCATATAATACGTGTAGCTACTCCTTAAAATCAAACTTTCCAACTCATTGACCTCTTAATAAGGTTATTATTAAATGTTTTCCTTAATTCTCCACTGTACTATTTTTTTTTTTCAATATTGATGGCTAAGCTAACAGGTACAGAGTTTTTGTGTTGCAACAACTGCTCAGGAGTAAGTAGTGAGCAGGTGAATGTCTGTTTCTATGGTTTCTATTTACAGTAGAGAAGAACATTCACAGTGACTGACACTTGTTACTTTCCTTTGTAATAGAAATTTAAGTATTTCCTTCTCCTCCCTTATTCCTCTCCTTATTCCCCTCCATCTTGTCCTATTCTGTGTATTTCTTTTCTCTTCATTTGGCTCTTTTTGTCACTAACCATTACCCTAAGTTCCACTAAAGAAGATTTCATTTCAATTTTCCATTCTAGAAAATGTATCTGGACAGAAAAGATGCTCGCAGTAAATCTGTCTGTTCTTTTTAAATAAGTTTGTCTGAACAAATACTTCATTTTTGAAAGTATATCAGCAATTTAAGAATAAATGACAGTTTCCTTCTTTGCTTGGACAAAGCCTCTTTCCAAAACAAGTTATTGAGTAAGAGGGATAGTTTGCTCCTCTCTTTCAGCAAGAGCTGAGATCCATTGAATAAGGTAAACTCCAGGAATGCGGTGGACCTTGCCAATTACTTGGATTGCCCTCAGCAAATATACTGACTCACACTAAACCATTCATTATTTACACTTCTATTTCTTTACAGTGGCACAAAATTATAGCAACCGAAAGTCAATAAATATGTCAAATGGATAAAAAGATAAGTTTAAAAACAAGTTAGGATCATTTTTCTCCTAATGTTCCCTGTATAAAACTAAAGCACTGTGGTCAGTGATCTGTGAGTTGTAACAACGCAGTTAGAATGTTAAATTTTATCTTCCCAGAAGCATTGAGCAAAGATTCCTGGGAGATGTTCTTCCTTTGCATTTGAAGATTAGCTTTTGAAGTTACTTTCAAAGTTAAATAAACTGAAAATATTCCTTTGAAAAGGAAAAAAAAATAGTATTTTGTCCATTGAATAAATATCAGGCTGCTTAACTACAAATGTAATGTACAGATAAGGCGAGTAAAATAAGTGAGCTTTGTCTTAGAAAAAGTCAAGAGCATAACTGTGCAAAAGCTTATGTAAACCTTCCTTGATATATGTTCAGCTATTTATTCTTTTAACACCTCAAAAAGTGATTTCATAATCTACATGTGAACATGCCATCAGAATAAAAGTTTTTATTTTATTAACATAGTATTTCTTTGATTTTAAATCAGCGAATAACAAATTCTTCAGGTTTGCCTTAATGGAGAATGTCAGACACACCTGAATGTGTCATTATTTTCTTTGTGGCACTTCTTCTAATCCCCTACAGAAGTCTTTTGTTTCACTACCTTGCCTATACAGCCAATTTTCATTAGCAAATGTAAAAACTTTCTTGTATCGCTATTAAGTTGCTTTAACTGAATTTGCCTACCATATAAGAGGTCAATTCATTTTTAGGTCCTAAAGTCACTTACTTGGTTTCACTCTCTGTACGATAGGTATGTGAAATATAGGAAACTCTAAAGTGTAATATATCATTTAGATGGTAGGAAAAAAAAGGTAGAACGAGGGAAGAAAAAGGTTTAACTCACTTTCAGTGATAATAATGAGCATTTTCTTTTCTTCATTGTGGACCCAACAGTAAAGCTTAAGTTGAAAAGTTGCATCTGGTTATAGTTTCCTTATTACAAACGCTTATGTAACACAAATGCAAAAGCCCCAGGGATTTTTTTTTAATATAGTTAAAATAATATAAGCCTAGAATCATGAACTTCCCTATAGGTCTACATTTGTCTGACTTATTTTCATTCTTAGCATAGTATCCTTATCTAGTCTTCCCTCAACTACAAACCAAGCCATGCTATTATCTGTCTGCTCATCGATCCCCTTTCTCAGTCTCTCTAATTTCTCACATATTCTCACTTTGTTTCCTTTAACATTAGCTTTTATTTTTTTCCTTACAGGATCTTCTGTTTGTTGCTTGCAACTTTTTTTCTGATGTTTACTGAAAATTCATCAGCCTTTTTAAACCAAATTTTTAACCATTGTGTCCCCTCCTGTGTCTATTTTTTTTCGGCTCCTTGTGTGTTTCTCCTCTCATGCACAGAGGTCTCACACAGGATTGAAGCCCCTGCCAAGGGTACTTTCTTGCCTCACTCTACAGATCAAGAGATAACCAGAATGAATCCAACACAGGTGCACAAATACACACTGACTGCAATCCTGGAAGCTAGGAGAAAAAGTGAGGAGGCTGTGTCAAATTCTCCAGCAAAGGTATGTCCAGTTGAAAAGAAATGAAATAAATAAGGTAAGAGGCAAGGAAGAAAGTATCAACCAATGTTAGAGACAGAAGAGCAAAGTGGAAACAAAGTAAGGGAATGGCTGGGTAGGTTTGAGGCTAGTAGTCAACTATATTCAACCTGTCATGTTTGGTTTAAAATTAAGTTTCTCAACCAAGCTCAGAAAGACAATTTATGTATTCTTTAATTAGCACATAGATTAAGATATAAATCTTTTTTCTTTATGTTAAGTTTCTAAAGCATAAAACATATCTAAACTGATCATTATTAAGTATTCATTAAAGTAGATTATAATAACAGATCCCTACAAAGCTTAATATATGTTCTATAGAATAGGAATAAAAAAGGATTCAGAAAAAGAGAGAACAGGAAGAAGATAAGCCAGGCTTAAGGTCAAACATGGTTATTATGAATAAGCATTTAACTGGACTCTGAGCTTCCTGGTAACTAAAAATAAAAAATAAAAAATAAATGTGGTATGTAATAAATTCTTATTAACTGCTATAAGGAAGTAAATTAATTTTTCAAGAGAAACAAACTTTGCCTGTACTAATTTTATAACACATGTTCTTACACTTTTTAACATGATTCCTTTTAGAATACCATAAAACCTATAACCCTTTATCCTAAAAAATGCACAAATATACATCACAGAAATTTTATATATAATTTCAGAAGGTTCATGGACTGTTTCAAGCCTATCTCTAGAAACTCTAGGAGTTCCTGATCTACAGATTAAGGATTCTTGTCATTGGAATTTGGGGAATGGGGTAGCTTAAAAGTCACAGCGAATAATAACTATAGATAGTACAAAAGCTATATCTTTTTATGTTTTTTTTAATTTATGTTAAGAAGATAACATTAAAGGATAATTCAGTGAAAATACTTTTGTGAGGAAGGTAGAGTCATGAACTACATATGTTCAATCATACTGTCTACATTCAATCATGCTACCTGTGTTTGACCTTTCGGTCAGCGGATTTGCTACCCTTTATTTTTCATAACATAAATGACTTCTAATCATATCTTTAACTGTTCTACAGAAGTATAGAACCTATAATACTTAAATGACTGAATCAAACAGCTCTGTTTATCAATCCCTTACTTCATTTATACTTTACTAACACACATGCCCAAACAATATATTATTTGGAAAATAATATATTATTTGTAGACATTGTAAACTAGAATCATATTATATGCAATCTCTTGAAATTTTCTTTTCACTCAACATGCTTTCAAATTCATTCATGCTATTGCATGCCACTCAATTCACCATTTTAGCTATTGCAAAATATTTAATTGAATAAATAAACCACAATTTATTCCTCTCTTATAAATGGACATTGTATTGCAGTCTTGGTATTAGAAATTTTCTAACAACATTTTTCTAGGTAAAAGATATTACTTTAGGGATTGGGCAGGAAAGGAACTTATAGGTCCATTATTAGTAATAGTTTAGGTCATGGGCTAGCTGGTTATATGGATGCTTCTTAATCACCATGCTTTAAAACTTACCTTAAATTTATCAAACACATTGATTTTTAAAACTAAAGTTAAAAGAAGCATTGATAAACTAGACAATTTTGTATATTAAAATTTTTAGAAAATGGACAATTATGTTTTAAAAGATAACAGGAGTTTCATTAAGCACCAAAATTATCAGAAGTAAAAAATCATTTGTGGGGATTCTTTGATCTCCACTAATAATCGTGTAACTATTTTGCTTTCTACCATTTTACCAGGACTTACTAAATTAATAGCATGATTTTCCTGTTCCTAAACTTCTTCAGTTGGGCTTTTGGTTAAGAGATAGCACAAGTTCAAAATGATTCAGCATCATAACCAATATCTGCCTGTTTCCCTATAAACTATTGCATAACACAGATACAAAATATTGAGTCAATTTTGTATTGTTTTTATCTGAAACAGCACTGCATTCACTGAATTTTAAGAGTCTGAAGTTAAAAAGAGAAATATCTTATAATTATAGGATACAATGGAAGACAATTTGGGCTTACCTAATCCACTCTCCATCTTTCTAGGGAAATGCAAAAAGAACTATGTATTCCTTTTTTGTATATAAAATATAACTGGAATAAGTGGACCCTAGTATGTTCTTTTAATTTTGTAAAATAGTTCTACTACTATACCATAGAAAAGAAGTATTAAAAATGTAAGTACCATGGATATAATTAAGTATTGAAGTATTTTTAGAAGCTGTTAAAGTGACTCAGTATTTCCAAGTAAGCTGTGATCATGATGCTTCTTTAATATACTGCCCTTTATCTCTCCTTTGCAGACAAACTTTTTAAAAAGTTATGTATGTTTTTTGCCTAGGTCTACTATAAGACTTAGAACTGAGCTCAATGTTCCCATATGACCCTAAAATTTGTAAGTATAGCACCCAAGAAAAAAAACACTTTAGTTTTTCCAACAATTTTGGGAAGGCCAGACTGACTGCACTAAAGATGAACCCTCAACCTATTTTCACACTGCCCCAACTTCCAATGCCAAATATCCAAACTCACCAAAGAATATTGAAAAACTATCAACTTCGATGCCCTAGAGAGGATGAAAGCTTCTGTAAATCCCAACCAAACAGGCATAGTTCTGAGAACCCTGAACACTCTACTCAGAGATGGAGGCAGCTGGGTTCCACTGCCTCTTCTGATTGTGCTTTCCCTCAGCTCTGATTCTCAGGATGGACCCAAGTCCTACGTGTAGAGCCCTACTATACAATATGTTTTCTATGGCTCAACTCAGACTAAAACTCCCAGTGAAGAGTCCCAGACAGAGGGTAAAGTTCCCCACTTTAACTTTCTTTCATTACCATCATTCATAATTACCTTATGACACTACTTTTTAGTGTCACCAGTAATCTTCCAACAAATCTCATGGTCTTCAGCTCTTCCTCATCACTCTGACCTTTCTTAAGCATTTGACCCAAAACTACTTTCTTGATATTCTATCTTTTTATTTTGAAAAAGACGCTCTTTGTTTTTCTTCTACTTTTATGAATTTTTCGTTATTCAGTGGCTTTTCTTCCTTGTATTAGTTAGGTTTTGCTTCATAACAACTACTTAGTCAACTCATGAATCTAAAGGTGAGTAATTTGGGATGGGTTCCACTGATCTTAGCTGCCCTTGATCTCTGAGTCTCTGGTCAGCTGGTGAGTCAGCCAGGACAAACAGGACCTCTCTTCACAGTCTCTCATCCTCCGGGAGGTTTGCTGGGTTTTTTATTGTAGTTGCATAACTTCAAGAGCAATAAGAAAGCTAGTCCCAAGGTGCAAGTGCCTTTCAATCTCTGTTTTTGTCACATTTACTATTGTCCCGTCATCCAAAGCAAGTCACTTGGCAAAGTTGAGAGTTTGTGTGGAAAAAAGGCTACCAAAGAGTATGAATGCAAGGAGGCATGAATAAACGGGGCCATCACTACAATTTACACACCACGCTTACCTAAACTATGGGCATTTCTAAAGAGTTCATCTTTGGCCCCTTCTTCTGTTTCTTGGACTCTCACTCTACTGTTCTTATAATCCTTCTGAAGACTAGAATACTCTGCAGTTCTTATATTCCTGTGACATGTGTAACACCTCTGTGTGAATGCCTTCAAAAATCCATCTTTACAAAATAGACGTATCTCTTTTTCTCAATTTTTATATTTCTAAATTTCTTCTAGACATCTTCATTGAGATGAATTACTAGTTTTTCAAATTCAACATGCTAAAAGTGAATGTGTTGTCTTACTTTCTGTTTCAACCATATACCCCTCCATAAAAGTTACTTTATGAAATGGATATTTCTCTTAATATTTCACCTGGTCCCAAATCACATAATTTAAATTCTCTCCCTTACATCTAATTTGTAGTTTTGCTTCTATTTACCAGATAAAAATGTTTGGGGATTTATTTAAATTTGAGTTTCAATTTTTCATCCTAAAAATAGTAATAAGAAAATTTGCTTTGCAGGACTATTATAAAGATTAAATTAGCTTGTGTATACAGTTTTATGTGCTTAGCACATTGAAGTTACTTTAAAATGTTAATTATTTTCCCTTAATATTTCATTCATGAGATTGTTCCTATCCTTACCCTTCTTTTTTTTTTCAACAGTAACACAAATTGAAATTGAACCCTTATAACTTCATGCCAATGACTTTTGGAATAACTCCTTTGCGTGAATGGTTTAACTAAACCATATAACCATGTAATCATTTAACCATATAACCACTAAACCATTTCCTGAATATACTTTTACATCTCTTCCTCCATATTCAACAACTTGAACTGAACAGTCCTGTCAATAAGCACTGAGTAAAAGTGAATAAGACAGTGTTTACAGGGAATTTACAGTTTCAGGAGGAAATAATTTTTCCTCCTGAGATAATAAATTCTCTGGAGCAGAAACACTGTCTTAAGTAGTTTTCCAGGCATGATACAGGAAACACAAGTACTCTTCCCTCAAAGACTTCACAGTCTTATATGAAAAGTAGAAGTTTTACAACTAGCCATTATATGATAAAAGCACAGACTCTAGAAGCAACCTAGAGGTGAACAAATCTCAGTTCCATCATTTATTAGCTGTGTAGCCTTAAGCAGATTACTTTATCTCTCCTAGTTTTGGTCTCCTCATCTTTAAATGGAAATAATAAAAGTATCTATTTCATAAGGTTGTAATATATTAAGATAATGCAAGTGAAGTTATTTGTGTGGTGAGTAGCACAATAGTAAGCCCCCAATAAACATCGGTTATTATTAACTATTGTTTTACTAACAAGAAATAAAAATGGTGAGAACAAATTTTGAATTCTTCCCATGAAGGTTAGAAAAAGCTTTTTGGAAGAAAGTCATGTGATCTGAAAAAAATATGATGTTCCCCAAACCAGCATTGATCTCTTCTCCCTTTGCACACATTCATTGATGTATTTGTTTCTTCATTCATACATTAAACAATTATTTTTTAAGTGCATGCTTTATGACAGTTCGTGCTATTCTTATAGCATTTATCAGCATCTGTCTTATAGTAGCTAAGAAAGCAAAAGCAGTCCCTAACATCCAGGAGTTGGCCTGGCACTTATGGCAAGGCCTTGGTGTTCTCCCATTGAACATAAACAATCTCACAGAACATCAACATCAGACAGGCCGCTCTGTGACTATGATGGATCAAGAAAAAAACAAGACCGGATCACTCTTAATCATGTCTGAACATCCATAAAAATATGGTCATTGTCCAACCACAAAAGTGACCAAACATCCACCTATTTTGGTTAATACAAGTGACTCTTGTTTCTTTACCAACCAAAGCTCTAATCTCAATCTAGTCTCCCTTCTCAACAAAATTTATCAAGATACTCCATCATACGGTTATCCCCAATTCCTGAAAGCAATCCATCCAGAGCCAAGCCTTACTTTCTTGAACCCTCCCCAAAATCACACCCCCCAAATCCTATAAGCATTCTTGCTAACACACTATTACTGAGATGATCCACTGTTGTCCATGGCATATATTCTCCTTTCCTGAATGAATAATAAACCACTACGGTATGTTCCTCGTGGTCTTTTGCTGAAGGGCATTGATATACGTGCTTGGTTCACTAGTCTTACCTACAGAGATTATAAAATTCTCCAGAAACACACTGTGTTGTTCATTTTGGTATCCCACTAGACAAAAACAGTCCTTTTAATAAATATATACAAAAAGGTTATTAAATGAATACATGAATCTCAAAGGCTCTATCTTCTTTAATAACTAGAAATGCTGAAAAAATTTTGGAGAAAGTGTCCTGAGTCTTACTATACAGAAATGACACAGGCATGCTTCAGAGATGACTTCTTGGCAGTGACTTTGCAATCAGCACACTTCTGAGGCTTATAGGATTACTTTCCTGCCTGTAATGTTAATCTTGGTATGTCATAATTGATTAATATTCAGAAATGGCAAGAAGATATAGGTTAGATTAGAATAGCATGGAATGACTTTAAATCTATCAACAATATTGGCCTTTCATAGGAGCCATATGGGATTTTTCTGAATCCTCCAAAGCATGCTGACAATGTGGTATGCAACATTTGTGTTGATGGAAATATTTATTTTGATATAACATTCCAAATGCCTTTAAAATTAGATATCTAATATAAAGTTCAAAAGTTTTTAGTAATAACTTTCTTAAATTGCAAAAGTTCTTAATAATAGCTCTTCTTGAATTGCATTTTTATTTTTCTTTAATAAAGGCACAGAATTCATGAAAAAATCTCAATTGAGAAATTTGGTCTGAATTTAAAGGTAGTATAAAATATGCCATGTGAATAAGAAAGAAGAAAGAAAAACATTTAAGAATCTAACACTAAATTAATTCAGATTTTAAATGAAGAAAAAATCTAACTGAAAACTTTGTAGAAAAAAATGACACGATAAAAGATCTTACACAAGAGATAGTCATTTATAGCATTTGAAATTAAACACATAAGCAAGAAGGTGGTTAATATAGATCACAGGATCTACATTTGCATCTCTGCATTTTAGCAAAATTCTTCTATTACATTAGTCTTCAGAGAAACATTCACACAAACTAACACTAAAGTTGCAGGCTTGAGGAAAACAGCAGTAAGGTCATTCAAGCTGCTATTAATCTGCATAACTACCTTCCTCAGAAAAACTGACCCAATCCTCCCAGAGCTAAGAAGTGCTAACAACCCCCATTAAAAATAGGAGCCAGGGAATGCTACAGAGAAATTAGCAGCTAATTAGTAAGAAAATGAGTAAAAAGAACATATAATTATTTTGTTTGGTAATGTTTTAGAATGTAACAATGAAAATCTACTAATATTCAGTTAAATTGTCAAACTTTCAGCATGCACAAACTGAAAAATATTTCATATACATAATACTTTGAAATTATGTATGTTGAGCAAAAAAAACTGAAATTACAAGTCTGGTCCCATAACATTAATTTTGTAAACTGACTTTTAGTTTTCTGTCCATTTAAAAGCTCAAGTCAGTAATTCTTTTATTCTAAATATAACTACAGTATAGTTTAATATGTATAAATGTGATTTTTAGATACCACTTCAATGAGGTTCACAACCTGTTCCTGGTTTGATATTCATTCTATGTTACAAAGAATATTTGAATCTGTCTGTGAAACCCCAAATATTCTCCCCGTTTGGTGGATCAGAGCCACTAATTTCTGGGAGCCTGGAAATTATGCTATTATGACTGTGAGTTTAACTAGAAATTAAGGCTGAAAGAATTCACTGAGAGAAAAAAACGTGCAACATGGCCTATGCCTTTAATTTTCCTGATAGGTAGAAAAGCAACTCAGAGAGGAACAGTTGAAGAAAAGAGATGGCTCTGTCAGTTGCTCTTTAAAATACCTGAGATTTGTTGATAAGCAAGCATTCATTTAATTATTCATTGACCCAACCAATATTTATGAAGACTTATTATGCATAGGCATCACAGTAAGATCTAGGGCCCAAGGCAATGGCTCCCCTTCCTACCTCCCATATCTGGAGCTTATGGTCTTGTAGAAAATAAATAAGCAATAATGACAAAAAAAGGTAAAGGGCCTAAGCAGGAACACCTAATGTAATCTAGAATGTCTGGAAAGTCTACGGGGAGATAGAAACAAAGTGAGACCTAAAGGATAAGTGAGAGTTGGTCAGGTAAAGAAGAGAATGGAGAGACTTGCAGCCATGAGAACAGCCTGCCTGTGTGAAGCCCAAGACCACAGATGAGGGAGAATATAGAAGAAAGACTGAAAGATACTTAGCATGTGAACTGAGGCTAGAATGGAGATATACAAAGTATGATCCATTTGGACAGAAATAACGAAGGAGCTGCCCAACTAAATAACACTTATTAAGTCTTCACTGTGTGGCAGGTTCTCTACAGTGCACACTTTCTGTACAAATAATCTCATTTATGTTATGTAACGATCCTATGAAAGAAGTGTCATTTTTATTCCAATTTTACAGATGAGAAACTGAGGCAGAAAGGTCAAATAATTTGCTCAAGGTCACACAGCTGAGTCGTGACAAAGCCAGATTCAAATCCAGGTCATCTAGACCCACAGGCTGTGTTCTTAAACACATCCAGGCTAGATCATAGGGTGACCAGCATTATATTTCAATTAAAACTCTATACCACTAATGTTTGGACCTAGTCAAAATATCCCAGAAGAACGCAAAGATTGCGCTGATTTGTATTTATCATTTAGATTCTCACTGTGGTATTGGCAGTTGGAAAATCTGAAGGGAATTTTCTGAGCTGATAACCAGACAGATTTAATTGAGGAAAAGTCTTTTTCGTTTGTTTTTTTAAGAGCCTCAAGACCTAGTGGACAGGATATAGTAGTTGCTTAATAAAGTTAGTCCTGCTTTATCGTATAGAAGGTTATGTCTATCTTGACAATATCAGTTTGATGAGATGCTTGACTTCTATTTATCAAAAAGTAACACTAGATATATCTACAGAGATAAACCAAACATTTAAATAAATTCACTTGAACGAAAACTAACTAATTTGAAAAAAATAAACCAATATAATCTTTTTCTTTTTCCCAAGAATGAATTAGACCAATTTGGAATTTAGGTTCTAATCTTTAGAATTGGTGCACAGTAGTTTATGAGTTATTTCGCTCACATAAATTTCTTTTCCGTCATTAATAATTTGTTGAAAACCTGAAAAGAGTAATTAATACTTTAATAGAGAGAGTGGTTCTGAATGGTGTATTGCAATTTAAACCTTAAAGTATTATCAATTTTATCAATTTTCTTAGAAAAAATTATGACTCCTGACTAATTTTAATGACTCCATATTATGTCACTTCATTGTTTCTCACTGGTATTTTGAGATCCATGTAATCAAGTATTACTGCTGTTAATCAACTATTTTAAACTGTTATCAATTGCACTTACACTTTAACTGTGATTTTAATGCAGTTCAGTTGGTTCCCTTTTTTCTTCTATGACTTTGCCTTTATTCTTATAAAATTTATTTTAATTTAGCAGTTAATTATTATTTTCTTAAAACTGGTGATAATTTATATAAAACTTTATTATATAGAAAAGATAAACAGTTATATTAACATAAACATAGTGCTATAAATATAAAAATCATGTTTTACCTGACATGTAATTTATTATATATTAATTATTTTAGGAACATATTTGTCATATTGTTATTTTACATCAAAGGATAGGGAAAGAAGGATGCATCAAAATTCTACAGGTAATTAAGTCATTTAATAACAGACTTTTGTAATTAATTTCTTGGCATATAAATACTTTTGATGATTTAAATTATTTGTCCTAAAATTCTTATCTTGAATTTATCCAAAACATTTGATAAATAGCCATATATATGTACTCTTATAATGTATTTTATTTATATATGTAAACTTCATTTTTACTTAGTTTTTAAACCATGGTATTTAAGTATACTTTGTCCTGGAGGGGAGAAACTGAAAATGCATTATTTTCATTTTCCACGTATATGCATTTAGTCTTCCCTGAAAACTAACACAAAGGGAAAGAAATAAATGATCTGGATAAAGAACAATTGTGGGGCTGCTAGCTCACAGGTGATTTTCTAGTGATTTTGAACTACTCAAAGTAGATATGTTGGAATAGTTTGTGAATATTCTAATTAATTTTAAACCACATTATTCTACCTTTAAATAATTTATCACCAAATAGTGAAACTGCAATTCTATTCTTAAATGATGGTGTAAGAGAATTTTTTTTTTCTGAGAATAGATTACTTTATTTCTCTATGTCACTTTCTCTATGACATATTTCTCTATGACACTTGTATGTCAAGACAGACAATGACAATGACCTTAAATTAGATGAAATCTTGACAGAACTCTAGCTGATATATTAAAGAGGTGCACAATTAGGAAAATGTGCCCTAAACTGGAGGGAGAGAAATTCCATTATCTTTATACTTCATAAAATACTAACGCTTTTATCTCATAAACTACCAACAAAAATCTGTTAGATCTAATCAATGAATTCAGTAAAGCTGTAGAACACAAAATTAACAAACAAAAATCAGTAGCATTTCCATACACTAAAAATGAATCTTCTCAAAAGGAAATTTAAAAATTGATCCCATTTAAGATAGCATCAAAAACAATAAAATACCTAGGAAAAAATTTAACTAAGAAGATAAAAGACCGCTACTCTGAAAACTATAAGATATTGATGCAAGAAATCAAAGAAGACGCAAATGAATAGAAGGTTATCTATGTCCGACAGCATTTTTTTACAAAAATAGAATAACACTCCTAAAATTTATATGGAACCACAAACAATCCTGAATAGTCAAAGAAATCCTGAGAATGAAGAACAAAGCAGAAGGCATCATGCCTCCTAGAAAAGGAAGTGGGTAGGGAGAACAGGTTTATTATATCATTTAATGCAAGATATTCAAAAAGGGTAAATCATTTATAGGTGGAATAATAATCAATTATTAAAGTGGTTTATCTTTTAACAATGGTCTAGTTCTTATTTTAGCATCTCTACTTCCTGGTATTAAAAACAAACAAACAAACCAAACACTAACACCTTCAACTGTTTTCCCTGGCACTAATAACTCCAGAAGTATTTGCACTGCTAGTCAAGAATAAAGACATAAACAGATGAATTGCACTAAACTAGTCTAATTAAGAATTAGATAACTCGACTTTCACTGTTTTACCGTTGCCTCCCATCTCATACATGTGAATATAAACAATAATCTTTACTTAATGCTACATATTGAGCTCATTGTAAAATAAACTACATGAACTTTCACAATATTCATTAGGAAAAAAATGAAGTATGAGTTTGAAAAACAGTGAAAAAAGAAATTAAAGGAAGTTTCTTTTGTATAGTTTCAGGTATTAATGCACTGTGTGAGCCACTTAGACATCCTCACTCAGAAGACTGTTAAAATAACTTCTTGAAATGGAATGGAATTCTAGAGGCCACAGTTACTGAACCAAAAGTATTGAAGCAGTTTAGCCATTCGGTGGCATGAACCCTCATGAGTAACCTGGGTCCACAGGTGAAGACCATGGTGTACACTTAAAAGGAAACAAGTGGCCCATGCTGACCAGGAGGCACAGCAGCAGCATCTTGTGGACGTCAAATTTTTATTCCAGTAGATGGTGAAGAACCCCAAGGGAAGCTCACTGTTAGAGATCTAGGACAGTAGTGACATGTGGGAACACTGCTGAGAACCAATTCCAAAAGGAAAGGTCAGGAGTTATGTGCAGAGGGAGAAAAGTATTCTTGGCTACAGATAGCCCTTGAGAATCAAAAAATAGCCACGATGCTTTAGTTGTTTTACTTTGTTTGTTAAAGGGATTCTAAATAAGTAAGGACACTGTGCTTGAGCCACAGAACATTATCATTTTTGAATTGCTTGCCTTGTTTCAGCACTTGCTTTATTCAAGTATGTCAAGTATGAATATAGCCAAAACCTAAGAGCTCATGTTCCCAGGGAATCCAGAGGTCTAGGTGACCCCAGAGACCTTGTAGATGAGGAAACAGAGGCAGACCTAAGCAATTATATAAATTGAACATATTTAAAAGTAGTAGATTATGAATTCAAGGCACTATTGTTAATACTGTAGTATTTGTTATAAAAGTATACATATGTTACACTGAATATAAAACATACATGATACCATACCTTATCTGGAAATCACAGTAGTGAAAACATAAATGCCCATAAATAAGCACTCAGTAAATAAGTAAAGGTATTTCCTACAGAAAATAAATGTTCATACAGGTGATTCTCTCATTTGAGAACCGATCGATTCTACTCGTCAAAGTCTAGATTTCAATTTAGTTCTACTTAGGTATAAAATAAAAACCTTCTAAACATTTATAGGCTCTTAGTGTTGGAAAGAATCTCAAAAATCACCAAACACCCTTTCGTATTTGGATTTGAGTTTGGAAAGCAGCAGCAATGCTCCATGGCTCTTCTCTACCATTTTATTCCCTAGGTCAATAAGGGATGCGGCAGCTCGCATAAAAAGAAGAAACATGTAAGAAAAGGAATCCCCAGTGGTTCCTCTACCAAGGATCCATTCTATAAAATGGTTCCCAAGAGACTTTCCTACTCTTGGATTGCACTGGAAAGAGGAAGGAACAAGATTAGGGCCAATAATAGTCCCCACTTGCTTCTCAACTCACCAGACTCTGGATATCCACTGTCGAGACCGTGCTTTAGCTACTTCATATTCAACCACCACTAGCATAACCTTCCCCCTCCCTCACTCACCATGCCACTACTGTCATTTGCATGGACAGATGAATGGATGAATGCATAAGTGAATAAGTACATAAAATCTTCCTTTTTCGTTCCACTATAATTCATAGGGTTTATTCAAATATCAGAGTAAAGTTTTATCTCCTCCTCTGGGGAAATATCATTATTTTTCTTGTTAAAACTTACTAAATATTTGTAGCTGGTGAGTTTCTAATCATAATCTAAACCAAAAGATATCATAATTTGGGTAGCATAACTCCATGTCTGGGACTCAAAGAAAAATGTCATGAGAACGTAGCGAAAACTTAGCAACTTCTAAATTTTCTAAATGTTACCGTCTATGTTAGTTAGACCTGTGCGTGTCTATCAGAATGAAAAGAGATTGAGATTAGAATTAGGGCTGAAGTGGATGCTTTAAATGTCTTGATAGAGTAACAGAAAAAGAGAGGTGAGGAGCAGGTTTTAGATTTAAAAGCATGGTTTAAGGAAGATCTATGATATCCATGCAAATACAATGTAGTTCTGTTGTTAAAGTGAGGCATGACTTATTTTACAGCCAAAGAAAAGGTAGAGTACTAAATGCACCACTTGTCGATGTTGATGAAAATGCACCCAGGGCCTGTGGGTATACAGACTGAAATAGAAGTCATTTCAACAATAATAACCTGCCCGGGTCTCCTCATTTAAAAGGAAAGGTGTGTTTTAATTAGAAAGTTCTTGCCAGTACCTCCTCATACTTTCTAGACAGCTCTTCGGAAATTAGGGGGTTGCAGATATAGGTAGGAAAGAAAACTCATTACTTGCCCTCAAAGAGTTGAGAAATAAAGTGTGGGTTTGTACTACTCACGGCTCTGCTTGTAGGCTCCTGTCCTCGGCCACATAGTTAGAAGGAATATAGCCCTGTAGCTGCTGACGGGTGCCATCTCCCCTTTTCTCCAAGTGTCTGGCAAACCACCAGCCCTCGTGGGAAGTGTCCAGGACTTGGAGCTTGTCGCCTGCACGGAAGCTCAGATCCTCTGTAGTCCGAGCCTGGTAATCAAACAGGGCCACAAAGTAGTGGCCATGGCTTCTCTTGGGCTCTTGACACTGAGGCTGGGGAGCCTCAGGGGAACAGTGGGCCCCTGGGTTCTCAATCACATCCAGTTTGTCTGCCTCCTGGAATAAACAAGGGAAACAGGGCTCCAAGTACGCCCAGAGCCTCAGACAGATGTTGCCCATGCTGCCCTGATGGAGAGGAGGGGAGAAGCCCCTCTCCCCTTTGTCTCTGCAGATCCACTTTCTCTTCCTGCAGCAGGCAACTGTGAAATCAGCACCAATTCACTAGGCTTCGGAGAGTGTGCAAAGCCCTGCTTCACAACAATCCAGCAGACCTGGCTGCTTGCAGAGACTCACCAGCTTGCTTTGTGGTTGTAGCTACTATCCCAGAACAAAACCGAGTTGGAGCTGGGCAGCTGCCCAGTGGCAAGATGCCTTTTCTTCTTGTCTGCCTAGGAATCCGCAACAAAAATAAAATTAAGAAGGCTTTATTTAGACAAGAGTCTGAGAACAGAAAAGAGTCACCTTGCATTTGTCCCAAGAAAAAGTTAACAAGAGAAAAATGTTAGCTGCGGATAAGATCTCCACATCTTGCCTTTGCCAGGAGATCGTTCCCTGCTTCAGGTCTGTCTCTGTAGTTTGACCAGTTCTGACCCCCAGTGCTCTTTCCTTTTTGCTAATGAATAACCAACCAGCCAAGGCTATTGCCTTTAACATCCTAAGCTATGAACGGCCTGTAATAATTTCTCCTTACTTCCTGGTTTCTTTTCGTCTGTGATCTGAGATTCCCGCCCTCTTTAGCTCTCCCTTCTCCCACACCCAAAAGAGACCAGCGCCCTCATCAGGAAGCCAAACTCTTAAAGTTGCTGCCAAAATTCCTACTCCTGGACAAACAGGCTAGCCCAGGGAGCTTTTTGTCTTTCTGGGTTCCCAACAAGGAAATTAAAGGCAGAGATCCCCACTCAATAAACAGACAAACAAACAAACAAACAAACAAATAAGTAAAATAAATAAAATAATAAAATGAAATAAAATAATAAAATAAAATAAAAGAGTAGGATCGTCTTGCCACCACTAGGGACATAGACAAATTGAAGTATTTGGGTATTTGTTACTGGACAGAGGACAACTGGGAAAGAATCATTGACTCTCTACCTTTTTACATCACCACAAATAGATTTTAATAGCTTCGAAGTCTATTTACAGTCTGGGGAAAAGTATGAAAGCAGCTGACTAAAATGCTGAGAACCTGAAACACTGCTTTTTCCCACAGAAACACTTAATTTCCCATCCCTCGTGTACTATTTCTGAAACACACACACACATACAAACTAGGTGGCCAGTGGAGAGAAAGCGTAGAAGTGCTGCGTATGCTGCTGTAGAAGCTCCTCCTGTTAAACTCTAATCTCCAGGTCTATACTAGCTCTTACTAACTCCGTGGGCAGAAGCTTAGGACCTGATGAAGCTGAGACAAGGACAGCAATCCTGACAGGCAGTGGGTTTTGTTCTACTTCCCTCATTCAGAGCAGCTGTCTCACACACATGTTCTGGATCCCAAAAATACTTGGGCAATGAGTTTGGATGGATCAATGCACTGCCATTTTCAGTAGTAGAGAGCACTGCAAACTTGTTTACGATGTGCCACTTGTTTTTGAATAAGACATTTATTTAAAAGTTTCTCCCTTAAAAACAATCTCTCTAAATGTTGGCAGAGCCTTGAAACTAGCTAACCTAGCCCCAGTACCATCTCAAAATTCCTGTTCTTTGTCAAACAGCAAGGCATTTTTAGTAATCAGAATAATCAAACTTAAGAACAAGAAAAAATAAAAAAAGGAAAAGAAGAAAACCAGAGAACCATGGCGACAGCCCCACCTACCATTACCTATACTAAAATCAGGCATTCAGGGTAGACAGATCATTTGGTTATAATAATATCTCCTGTCATGTTCCCAGGTTTCTCCAATTGTCTTCAGAGTCAGAGAAGTACCAATGTGGCAGGAAAGAAAAGCCAAAAGTTGTGCTAGGTTTGTTTGTTTGTTATATGAGATTAAAACATAATTCCACATATAAAACAGAAAATAGCAATTATATAATATTGAAAAGCTGTAAGAATATTTTGTGCCAAACACAATATTAATTGTAAAAATGCAGGATTTGATTAACTCCTCTAAACAGAGGCATAGATGTTAAAGTTTTTCCAGAGACATCTATGTGATCTAGAAATGAAATAAGATTTGGATCCAAGAGATGTTTTCAAAACCAATTTGTAAGTGAAGTTGAGACTTCAAAAATTTAGGTCAGGCCTGGTTAGTACTTGGATGGGAGACCACCTAGGAATATCAGGTGCTGTAGGCAATCAATCAATCAATCAATCAATAAAAATTCAAAGGTTCTAAATTCAAATATTCCTCCTTTATGGTTATGACAAAGCATTTCAGAAAGAGACAAAGTGGCAGACCTGCACAGCACAGTAACTGAGCTAGTAAATGAAATTGGAAAAGCAGCCGACCATCTAAAGATGTCAGGTGAGCAATGGCCTGAGGAAGCGAGTCAATGGGTGGGGAGAGAAAGCACTTCCTTTTGTCAATAGTACCAGAATTCTGCAGTCACCCAAGCTTGAAGCCTTGTAGTCATTTTTTATTCTTTCTCTGGTTTCTTTGAGCTAATCAATCACCAAATTCCGCTTAGGTTTCTCTTTCATTTATTCCACAATTTTTTTTTTTTTTTGGTATTCTTCTGAATGACAGTTGGGTACTGAACAAAAATATAGAATATTCTTCTCTAAATTATCCCAGAGGCCTCTTAACTAGTCTCTTTCCAGCTTACCCCATATCTCTAACTCATCTTTTACCACACCACTGTTTTTATAACAGTAACGATGTCAGCTATGATCAGACTACTAGTATAATGGCTATCAGTTTCTATGTGCCAGGCACTGTGCTAAGAATGTTACCAATGATATATCATTTAATTCTCAGAAAATAAAAACAACAATACCTTAGAAGAAGATAGTAATTTTTTTTTAACCTTAGATAATAAGAACCTAGAGCTAAGAGAATTTAAGTAACTTTCCCAAGGTCACACAGCCATCAAGTGGCTGAACCACGAGTATCGCTCTGGCCTAATCTGACTCCAGAGCCTCAGATTATAACTATTCAATCTCAATGATTATTTTTTAAAAAGCTAATATCAGTCATTCTTCTATGTCAAATCATTCAGGAACCTCCAACACATTTGGAATAAGACCCAAATGCTAGCAAGACACACAAGGCCCTGCTAACTTCTCTAACCTCACAGCCCTACACTCCTGCGCCAATACTGTGAAATGCAGGTTGACCAAGTAACCAGCCACTCCTGAGACCAGAGGCCCTCTTTCTTCTATACCTTTTCTTCTTCCTCTACCGCGACTTCCAGCGACTTCCTTGTAATTTTCCAGTGTCTTTCTTGTGATTTTTCCAGGCTGGGTTCAAGTGGTACCTTCTCTGACATAATAGATTAGTGGCCCTCCACTCTGTGCACACCTCAAAACCTGGCACACACTGTTGAATTTCACTTGGTGCTCTTATTTGTTTTATTTCCCCAGAAGAATAAATTTTCTGTGGATGAAAAAGGGGTTCTGTAGAGAAATTGACAAGTCCAGTGACAGAAAGTAGCTACAAAAGGTGATTTGATCATAAATTCCTAACTGGGCAGGTCTTGGTGGCTAGCCATACCCCAGGCATATAACTTTTTTGGTAAAAGGTTTATCTTTGCCTCAAACAAGCCTTGTCTATTGTTCTTATGCATCTAGTTTAATATATCTTTGAAATGCCAGAGGAATCCTCTTTCTCAGACATCTCAGAGGCATAACCACTTTCAAGGGAGCATATAAACTGTTAAATATCCTATAATCTAATCCCCACCTTGCTTTCTCTCACCTTCATGTAATCCTTCTCCAATTCCAAATGCGAAAAAGAAACTTCAAACTGTCATTCTTGGGAGTATGTGAGATCTTGCTTCCTGGCATATGTCATCAGGAGGGAGGGAGGAAGGGAGAGAAAGAAGACATTGAAGTGAGATAAATACTTATGCAAGAATTCACAATTGAGAGCAAAAGTTCTATAGTGTGAAAAGTGCTGGTAGCACAGATGAGCAACTATCTATTGCCTCTTAGTAGTTCCCTTCTTTCCTCTCTCCTTGTTTCCTGAATGTTGATTTCCTTTGCCAGCCTCATAAAGACATTTTCTTGCCTACCATCCTTATAGCAAACAGCCATCACTTTAATCTTAAATTACTCTCCTGCATAATAACCTTCAACAGATCCTCATTGCCTGGAAGATATGGCTTGGAATTTAAAGAATGTGTACTTAACTGCTCTTTATCAGATGTACCCTTTCAACAACCTCCTTGCATTACTGCCTTCCATTATTTCTCCTACTCAGCCAAATTGGTTTACTGTGTCTCCTAATAGGTTTTGTTTATTTCCACATCTGAAGCTATCTCCACTCTTTTGGTTGGTATTCCTTCCCCTCCCAACAGACTCCTACCTGCATTTTGAGGTCTGAATAAAAATACCATACCTCCTTTAGGCCCTCCTTGTCCATTTCTGCCAAAATAATTCTTCTTTTAATTTTTATAGCTCCTGCAACCCCCACATCCAACACATACACACACAACATTAGATGAATTTAACCACACTCCCGTATCTGATTTGCTGAACAATACAACAGAAAATTTCACAGCTATTAGTATTCAGTTTTATACAAAAACAAATTAATGATCTCCAACTCCTGCTAAGCCCTTAGCACTGCTCAACATTCTTTTATATGCCAGTTGGGTCAATCGCTGTTCTGTTCATTTTCTCATATCACTATTCTAAATTATCCACCATTCTTTTCAGAGTGTCTATTGATAGCCACTTTCTCTGATAGTGACCTTGTCACAGAAATTCACAGAAATTCCAAATCTATTCAATGTTAACCAATTCAATTTCCTTTTCTTGCAACAGAAAATTTATCTACATCTGTAAATCCTTGCACTTTTCTCCTGGGACAAAAACTTCAACGTGCCTACCAATGTCTAGTTTCTTCTTCCTTACTAACAAAATCATATTTGTATAGAAGCAAAAAGCTAGAGACTACATTTCTCAGTGCTCTTCAGAGCTAGAAGTGGCCAAAAAAAAATAAGCAGAAGACATTGGGTAGAGGTAAGACACATTCAGGAAAGTGTCTTAAAGGAGGCAGACTCAGCTGGGATATCTACTCTTTCCTTTCCCTATTTTCTTTTTCTTCTTGCCTGGAACTCAAGTGAGATGGCTGGACCTCCAGAAGACATCTTAGACAATAAGGTGACTTTAAAAATATAAAGAGAAAAAACAAAAAGGAACTAGTGTCCTAGGAGTGCCTACCTACCTTCAGACTTGTTTGCAATATGAAAGACAAATTATCTTCTATTTACGTAAGATATAATTATTTTGACTTTTTATTATATGTACCTAAGCTAATCTTAACTGATATGTTTCCAATGACAGAAAAGGTGATTAAATTCGATGTCTGTGCTCTTGATATTATCCTTTGTGGGATCCAATTCCATCAGTTAGTTCTCTTGCCTTTCTCAGTGCCCTACTCAAAGCCTATAGTCAAGCTCAAGTCTCTCAAGCATTAAAAAGAAAAGAAGAAAAAAGTATTAAATCCTTCATCCTATTGTAGGTACCACCCCATTTCTCTCCTTCTTTCTTTAGCCACATTTCTCAGAGAAATAATGAATGTTTCCTCTTTCCTATTTTTCTCTCCCCTTTTCACTCGTAGACTTCAATCTGGCTTCCTCACATGCCACAACATTGAAAGTAGTCCATGTGATATCACCAATACCTTGCCATCTGCCAAATCAAATCATTCCTTTTTCATCCTCATTCTACTTGACTGCTCTTCACTATCTGTCAAAGAGTTTTTCTAAGCTTTTACAATACTATCCTCTTGATTTTCTCCTTTATCTGACAATCTTTCTCAGTATCTTGCATGTCTGTCTCTCTCTTCCTATTCCTTAGAGTTGATGTTAAGAAGGAATCTTCAATGAAACCCTTGGCTGGGTTCTTTATTCCTCTGTACACACTACTGAGTGGCCATGCCCTCTGCATCTATGGCTTCATGGTAATTCTCCTGGTAATTCTCAAACCTCCACCTCCACCCCCAACTGATCTGCTGAGATCCCAGCCTATAGTGATGGCCTATGTAGAATGTCCCACAGGCACCTCAGTTTCAAATTCAGCATATCAAAATCTTTACAATTCTTACAAAACCTATCATTTTCATGTATTCGCTGCCTCAGTTAAATTTATGCCAAATAAGGACCTTAATAAGCACATTAAAGTCCTCTTTTTTTTTCTTATCCCTGAAGATAAGCAGTGAACAAATTCTCTGAATTCAAACTGTTTAACATCTACTCTCTTTATCTGCTTTCTCTCCATCCCACTGCCTTAGCTCAGACATTTTGGGCTCTTTCCAACTTCTTAATAATCTCCAAACTGTTGATCTTCCTATCTCCAGTCTTATGCTTCCCCAACCATCCGCCACTCTGTAGGCAGAGTGATCTTACTTGAGTACAAACCTGCTCATACTGCACTCTTCTAAAAATGCTATAATAAAAAGAAAAAAGTGAGAGTAATCAGTCCACTTGATATCCAACACATTACACAACTACGGTAATCAAGACCGTGTAGCATCATCAGAGAAATAGACATACAGATCGATAGAGCTGAATAGACAACCCAGAAATAGACCTTCAAAAATATGCCCAACTGATTCTGATTCTGGACAATGGTAGAAAAGCAATTCAATTGAAGAAAGATAGCCTTGTCAATAAACAGTGCTAGAACAATAGGACATCCACAGACCAAAAAAAAACAAAAAAAAACAAACAAAAAAAAAACCTCCACTAAGTATCACACTTGATACAAAAATTAACTCAAAATGAGTAATTCTGGTCAAGATAGCAATGCAGGTAAATGCTGTGTTTGCCTCCTCTTACAACCATGTCAAAATTACAAGTAAATTACAGAATAACCATCATTGGGAGTCCCCTCAAGTCTGGCTGAACAGAAGTCCTTCAACTGGGGATACACAGAAGAGACCACCTCAAGACTGATAGGAGGGGCAGAAATGCAGAATGAATGGTGGCACACCCACATGTGGTGGATAAGAATTGGGAGAAATATCACACTACAGGAGTCCCCCCAGAAAAATGAGAGTTCCCTAGCCCAGGGTTCTAGTGCTGGGAAAAGAAGCTCCCACAATTTATAGCTGTTAAAACCAACAGAGATTGTGGCTGAGGGAAACAAAGGGCAGCTGGAGTTGCAGACATTCCTTTTAAAGAGCCTGCACGTGGACTTAATTGCTGATGGACTCACTCGCTGTGGGCTCCAGTGCTGGGGCAGCTGCTCGGGAGGCACCAGGGACATATGGGGAGGAACTGAGTTGTCTGGCTTCAGGGTGAGGGCTGGAGGGGCAGCTTTCTCCCAAACAGAAGTGCTGGAAGAGGCCATTGTTCCTTTGTTGAACCCTCTCCCACCCAGCATGCAGATGCAGGCAGCCGCTATATCTGAATCTTCATCAACCTGGCTAACACTAGTTGCCCTGCCCTGGTAATTCCCTGGTAATTCCCTACCCAATTTGCGGGCCCACTAAAGCTGCTTCCAGTGGATTTTTCTTACAAAGAGCCCATCTTGGCTCATGCTGTGGGCTTTCCTAAAATTTCACAAAGGTTCACAAAACCTAAACAAGCAGCATCTGGCCTCGGAGTGCCCCATACATCTTGCGGAGCAGTCCCAACTCTGGCACTAGCAGCAGCCAGCCTCAGTTTGTAGCTTGGCCTCTTGAGGCACATCTAAGCTCAGCATGGGTGGCAGCCATCTGCAGATTGTTTATTGGCTTATGCCAGGTGGACCTAGGCAGTTCACAGGTTGCAGCTAAACTCGGCCTGTGGCAGGACCCTTCCCAGGAGACCATAGCCTGCATGCCAGTGGCCAGATTCCTTCTGAGCCAGAGCACCACCAGGGGTCACATTTGAGGATGACACACCCAAAAGGCAGGCTGGGCAGGAACCAGAGCCCCGCTAAAGCAAATCCTGCTCCATAGGATCAGCCCCTGCATAACAGCTCTTTCACTGGTCATGGCTAGTCCTCACAAACAATCAACCTGAGGGTCTGTCCCTCCAACTGACATGCAAACAGCAACCAAGGCTCAACTACAATAGAAGGGCACACTCAACCCATACAAGGGACATACCTGGAGCATCCAGGTCAGGTGACCAGGGAAGACAGTGCCGCTGGGCCCCACAGCACACCTATTACATAGGCCACTCTACTAAGACTGGAAGACAAAGCAGTGCTATCTAATACATGGAAACAAACACAGAGAGGCAGGAAAAATGAGTAGACAAAGAAACATGTCCCACATGAAGGAATAGAACAAAGCTCCAGAAAAAGAACTAAACAAAATGGAGACAAGCAATCTACCAGATGCAGAGTTCAAAACACTGATTATAAGGATGCTCCATGAACTCAGAGGAAGAGTAGAAAAACTCAGTGAAAACTTTAACAAAGAGATGGAAAACATAAAAGTAGAGAGAGAAAAGATGAGAAAGAACCAGTCAGAAGTGAGGAATACTATAACTGAAATGAAGAATCCTTAGGAGGAATCAATAGTAGATTAGATGAAGTAGAGGATCAAATCAGCGATTCAGAATATTAGGTAGCAGAAAACACCCAATCAGAATAACAACAAGAAAAAAGAATTTTAAAAAAATGAGGATAGTTTAAGGTGCCTCTGGGACAACATGAAGAATACTAATATTCTCATCATAGGATACCAGAAGAAGAGAGAGAGCAAGGAATAGAAAACCTATTTCAAAAAATAAAGACTGAAAACTTCCCTAACGTGGTAAAAGAAATAGACATACAAGCAGAGGAAGCACAGAGAGTACCAAACAAGATTAATCCAAAGAGGCCCACACCAAGATACATTATAATTAAAATACCAAAGGTTAAAGATAAAGAATCTTAAAAGCAGCAAGAGAAATGCAGTTAGTTACCTATAAGGAAGCTCGCATAAGACTGTCAGCTGATTTCTCAACAGAAACTTTGCAGACCAGAAAGGATTGGCAGGAAGTATTCAAAGTGATGAAAAGCAAGGATCTCCAAGACTACTCTATCCAGTAAAACTATTATTTAGAATTGAAGGACAGATAAAGAGCTTCCAGACAAGAAAAAACTAAAAGAGTTTATCACCACCAAGCCAGCATTGCAGGAAATGTTGGAGGGACTCCTTTAAGAAGAAAAAAGATAAAAAGATAAAAAATATGAATAATGAAATTACAATAACTACATATCTATCAATACTTATTTTAAATGTAAATAGATTAAATGCTCCAATCAAAAGATAGGGTGGCTGAATGAATAAGAAAACAAGACCCTTATAAATGCTGCCTACAAGAGACTCACTTCAGATCGAAAAACACCTATATTCTGAAAATAAAGGGATGAAAAAAGATGTTTTATGAAAATGGAAACAAACAAACAAAAAGCTAGGGTAGCAAATATTTATACCAGACAAAGTAGACTAGAAAACAAAAGCTATAACAAGAGACAAGAAATACCCAGCAATCCCACATCTGGGTATTTATCCTAAGAAACTTCAAAGGGACACGTGAATTCATATGTTTATTGTAGCATTGTTTACAATAGCCAAGATATGGAGGATGCTTGAGTGTGCTTGGGTGGCCATCAATGAATGAATGGATAAATAAGGGGTGGTATATATATATATATATACACAATGCAATATTACTGAGTGAAATCTTGCCATCTGTGACCACACGGATGGACCTGCTTTGCTGAGTGGCGTAGATCAGACAGAGAAAGACAAATGCCATATTATTTCACTTATGAGTGGAATCTAAAGAAGAAAATAAACAAACAGAACAGAAAAAAATTCATAGACACAAAGAACAGTTGATGGTTGTCAGATGGGAGGGTGTTGAGGGTTTGGTGAAAAGAAGGAGGGGATTAAGAAATACAAATTGGTAGTTACAAGACAGTCGTGAGGATGTAGAGTACAGCATAGGAAGTATAGTCAATAGTATTGTAGTGATGTCAGAACATTCCTAGATTTATCAAGGTGATCACTTTGTAAGTTATATATGTCTAATCACTGTGTTGTAAACCTTAAACTAATATATTATATTCCAAGTGTAATTTAAAAAATTTTTAAATGATTAAACAAAAAAATGGATCATGGAATTGAATGTAAATGTACAACTGTAAAACTTTTAGAAAAACCAAAAGACTAATTCTTCAGGATCTAGTTAGACAAAGAATTCTTAGACTTAACACCCAAAGCACTAGGTATAAAAGGAAAACTGATAAATTAGACTTCATCAAAATTAAAAATTTTGTTCTGTGAAAGATCTTGTTAAGAGGATGAAAATACAAGCTACAGACTGGGACAAAATATAAAATATTTGCAAATCGCAAATGTCACAAAGGGTTAATAACTAGAATATACAAAGAACTCTCCAAAATCAACAGTAATAAAACAAAGAACCCAGTTTGAAAATGGGCAAATGATATGAACAGACATTTCATTAAAGAAAACATACAGATGGAAAATAACACATGAAAAGATGTCCAACATCATTAGCCACCAGGAAAGACAAATTAAAACCATAATGAGATACCACTACACACTTATCAGAATAGCTAAAATAAAAAATAACACAACACTAAATGAAGATAGTAAAGATGTAGAGATTTCTACATATTCAGAATGTAGTCATTCTGAATAAATTTGACAATTTCTTATAAAAACAAACACCTATCATACAAAGCAACAATTGTCCTAATGGGCAATTATCCCTGAGAAATGAAAACTTATGTTCATACAACTTATATACAAATGTTATAGCAGCTTTATTCATAATAGTTCCAAACTGGAAACAGTGCAGATGTCCTTCAATGGGTGAATGGTTAAACGAACGGTAATACATACAAAAATGGGATATTATTCCGTATGTAAATGAACAAATTATTGGCATATGCAACAACCTGGATAATCTCCAGGAAATTATGTTGAGTACAAAATGTTGATCCCAAAAAGTTACTTATTGTAAAATTCCTTTTATGTAACAACATAGCACATCTTGAAATGACAATATTATAGAAGTGTAGACTCCATTAGTGGTCAGAGGTTAAAGAGAGGGTGGAGAAAAGAAGAAATTAGGTATGACTATAAAAGGATAACATAAGGAGTTCTTGTGACGATGGAAATATTCTGTATCTTGGCTGCACATATGTCAATATTTTGGCTGTATCTATGTCAATATCTGTAGTTATGCAAGATATCATCATTGAAAAAAGCAGGGTAGTGTCCATAAGATGTCGCTGTATTATTTCTATCAAAAATCTACCATTATCTTAAAATTAAAAGCTTGATTAAAAAAAATTACTCTTCAAGGACTACTCATTGCCTTCAAGGGCTACTCATTGCCATATTTAAGATGGCATGCAGGGTCCTTTATCAACTCACTCCTGCCTAACTCCACTCTATTCCACTGTATACAGTGAGAGTTTGGAGGGAAACTAAGACACCAATTTAGGCTCACTTGTACTGAAATATATATATATACTGAAATACTCACGTGGTTCTCAGAATCAGCAGGAGAGTTAAAGGACAAAGCTTAGAAAGCCAGAAGGAAAAAGGGAAGCTGGGTGGCTTGAACCATGCTCAGAATCTTGCCACAAGGACAACAGTTAGTGAGAGACTATTACCATCAAGGGACATTGGGCATTGCCACTGGCTCCACTGCTGCCTCTACCACCAGCTCCACCACCACTGGATACTAGATGACACTGTCCCCTCTAGAGAGTTTCACCCGAGTCCAGCTTCCAAAGTTCAGAAAGAGCTTTCACAGTGGACGATGGGACTGCCTCCCAACTGACACAGCGGGCAGATTCCGCACATGTAGACAAGACATATCCTAGGAAGCCATACAAAATAAAAATCTCCACCAAATCTTGTCTTTCTCTAAATGCTTGCTCTGGACCACCTAAGTTTTAAAGTCTTCAAATGTGCCCTGCTTCCTCACACATGTTGACCTTCGTTCAAGCCTTCTGTTTTGCCTGGTACTGCTTTCCCCTATCCCTTTCCCTTTTCTTACCCTTTCTGGCCTCCAAATTATTTGCCAGATAACTATGAGCTCTTGTTTATCTTTGAAGAGTCTGAAAGGGTGTCTCCCTCTCTTGACCATCCAATAGAATTGACTACTTTTTATTCATGCCCCCACAATACCCTGAACCCATTTCTACCATTTGTCCCGTATTTTTCTCGCCCAATTGATTCTAACCTTTTTACACATTTGTGGCCTTCTTTTGTTTCCAATATTGACCTAATAATCTCTCTCTCTCGCTCTCACTCTATCTCCTATATATATATATATGCACACACACAGAAAATAAATATTATTCATGTAAAATATAGTTTGTAGGATATTACGCAGTTAGATATTTGTTAATATATAATTGTGTTTTCCCCAACGATATTGCTCTGTCCTTGAAGATAAGTCTACGTCTCATATTTCTTTGTATCTCAAGGAGAATTTAGAATGCATCCTACGCATAGATCCTGTTTGCACTCTTGCTCCACCACAATCTGTTCTCCAAATGACAGTCAAAATGATCTTTAAAAATATAAATCAGATCTGGTTTTCGATAGCTTTCCAATCACTTGAAATAAATTCCAACTCCTCTGCCTGACTTGTCTCTAGCCTGCCTGCCCCTTTCTCTTCATCTCGCATTTCTCCACGGTCCAGCTGCAGTGGCCACATTTCTGATGACTGAAGCAAGAGCAAAGGCCTTGTTCTGACCAGTGACTTACTTACCATTCTTCCAATCAAGAATGCTATTGTGCTCATGGGTCCTTCAGATCTGAGCCTAGATAATAGATATTTAAAGAAGTTACCCCAATCACTTTGTCTAAAGTATCAAAACTGCCAAACATAGCTTCTTTCTTAGCATGTGTTAAGGTTTGAACTATGTCCCCTCCCAAAATAAGATAGGTTGAAATCTTACCACTCAATACCTCAAAATATGACTTTAATGGGAAATAAGATCTTCTCAACAAAATTCAGTATCTTCCTTTGGCTCCAACAGTCTAGTATCCTAGGATCCTTTATCTCTTTCATTTAAGCCTCTTTAGTCCCTCATTAGACATCTTCAATGGGACTAAACACTCCTGATACTAGGAGAAATGATAAGAATCTGTTAGAATGAACTAAAAAATATGAAATGTACTATGGAGAGCTTAAGTTAAATACAGAGGAAAATGATGATAATGATGATGATGGTGATGATGGTGATGATGACGATGATGACGATGACAATGAAGGAATAGCTTTAATATTTGAAGCAGTGGTAACAACTTAATTCTAAATACATCCCAGTTTTCTCAACCAAAAACTATAATCTTCAGACAAAAAAAAAAAATAGACCAGATATTTCTGACTGACACTTGAAATTTATGAGAAAGCTATCATTGTTAGAAGCCAACATGGACTAAAAAGAAAAATAAAGTCATATTAACCTCAATTTCTTATTTCATATAGAATTGTTATTTTAAAGGGAAAATTCTTCATTTACGGCAGTACTGAGGAGATATTAAAGCCAAATGCTGTGTTTCATCAAAAACTGGTTATAACCAGCTAAAACTGTTGAATGACCTGAACCTTGAGGAGCCCCTCATGCAGATCCTCATCATCCATAACTGAAGCCTTCCTGCCCAATGACAATGAATAACTTTAAATATCAGGCAACACTAAACACTGGATTCATTCTGCCCTATCCTTTGGGTATGTTGACATAAGAACATCCAAATCTGTGAAGAATTTGTATAAGATTTTATTTGAGCCAAACTGACAACAATTGCTGGGAAGCGAGATCGCAAATGCTCCCCCCAGGATGGCAGTTTACAGCTTCTTCCCTGCATTTGAAATTAAAGGGAGAAGGAGGGAATGTAAGGAAGATTACATAAACGTGGGAAAAAGCAAAGCAGGGATCAGACTGCAAGATAGTGAAGATTATGTGCTCTCTTTAGGTGGTCATATTTCAGAAGGAGGGATCTGAAAAGAAGCATTTCAAAGGAGCATTAACCTAGATGCACAGACAAAATGGACAAAGCTGGCTTAAGGCAAAGAGAAGCCTTTTTACTAAGAAGTTAAATGCCCAGGGTGTGACTACCCACCAAGACCTGGACTTTATGATCTGATCACCCTGTGAGATTACTTTCTCTAGAACCCCTTTTTTATCCACAGATATGTTTTCAATACTTAAAGAGCATAATCAGGTAACTCCATTTCTAATACTTTAGAAAATATGACTACTCCCCTCTGAACTTTACTGGCCTGTGTGTGAATCCAGTGAATTTCTTTACTGAGTCCCCTTGCTTACAAGTAAATCAATTCGGCATTGAAGGAAAAAAGCAAACAAAAAACTCTTTAAAGCTCTATTCCTTGGCACTGTCAAAGACATGAAATAAACGTAGGATATCTAGATTTCAGCAAGATACTGAAAAAATTTTTTGGAGGTATCTGCTAAAGAGATTAAACAAAGATAAATAACTTGCCTTCCAAAGATTGAATAGTCTCCTATATACAATCTCCTAAAAGCAGCTGATAATCCTTTTCTATAATGGAGATAAGTATCTGTGGTTCACTCATGTGGTTTGTCCTTGCTTGATAAACAGATACTTTATTAATTAAGGTCCTCATCTATCTAGCAGAAAAATTATTTTAGTAATCCTGAAGAGACTCTAGTCTGCTAGAGACCATCACAATTCACCAAAATGATAGAAAACCAAAAACCTAGAAGTCTGTTTTCTTTTTCCTTAAGCCCTTTCTTTTGATATTTTGACAAGCTTGAGATAAAAAAGATTTGTGGTAGACTGAGAATCGGCATATATATTATTAAAGTATTCTTTAATATTAAAGCTTCTTACTGTTAGTCTCTTAAATTTCTTGGCTGATTCCAAACTCTATGTGCAAAGTAAGATTAGCAGAGCCATGCGTACCTCTGTTGGGATTTATTTAACTCCTTTCAAAAGATTAATTTTTACTCAATATTGACATGGAAAAGATTTTTTAAATGTACATTAGATAACAATAAAGTTAGATAGAATCACAATTGGCTGAAAAAGATGGACCCAGATAGCACTGGTTGTTAATTGGTATCCTTTGGACGGGAGTCTCCTGTGCACTGCCACTGGGAGACAGCATGGCTTATGGGTGAGAATTCCTGTTCTCTTGGCAGTTTGGGGGCTCTTGGATAAATCACTAACTTCTTAGCTTCAGTTTCTTCATCTGTACAATGCTGACAATTCCTTGACTGAAATTTTACCTCATAAGGTTGCTATGAGATTAAATGAGAAAATGCATTAAAATATTTAGCCCTAAAATATTTAGGACATAGTAGGTGCCCAATAAATATCAGCCAGTATTGTGAAAATATGTGTGGGTATTCCTGTCCCCTCTTTGCACCACTGAGAACAGTTATAGGAAATTATTATATTCTCAGTTTACTTTCCCCTCCAAACAAGATTAAAATGCACACCAAACATCCAACTCTAAAAATATTGCCACATATGTAGCTAAAACTATTCTTCTGTGAGCATCTAAAAGAGATGGTTACATTGCACTACCCACAGGAAAACATCCTTTAAAAATCCATTTTGTATATCTCTCTGCTTTTCCTCAGAATTTCTCTCCATATGACTACTGTCCCATCCATTATTTCTTTTATTTTTAATTTTTTAATTTTATTATGTATGTATGTATGTATGTATTTATTTATTTATTTATTTATTTATTTATTTATTTATTTATTTATTTATTTTAGGTGAGGCAACTCTTGGTTGACTTCATAGATTGTAAGAACTTTGTCAGCTTACAATCCCTTATTTTTTATTTTTTACACCTACAACACCTGGTCTTCCTAGGTGGCCTCCCATCCAAGTACTAACCAGGCCCGACCCTGCTTAGCTTCCAAGATCAGACAGGATCAGGCTTGTCCAGGGTGGCATGGCCATAGACCCATCCATTCTTTCTTAGTCAGCCTCCCCAGCTGTTCCCTTCTCCCCACTTCTCCTTATCTCTTCATTTGCATATCTTTCTATTATTATAAATTGAAAATATGTATTTATAAGTTTGTGTGAAGTAAAATAAAAATTATACCTACCCCATCCCTAGTAGATTAAAGTACATTTTAATCTTATATGTTGTATTAAGATTTGGTGTCAAAAAATTCCAGAATACCAAAATGCATTATAAAATTTTGAAGGATAAAATAATTTTATAGAACTCAAAATGCTTTCATTCACATCCAATAGAATGCCAAAGCAGATGGGTGCTTGCAATAGATTCATCTAACTGCAACTAATTATATTGGCCACAATATGTTATTGGTTAGATTCTATTCTTCAGGGGGCAATCGCCCCATGCCAGGGCAAGAAGAAGGGGCCCTAATGGCTGGGAAGCACTTTAAAAGTGTGCCTCTAACCTTTTAAGAGTGTTAGAAACTCTGACATCTCAGACTTTATATAGGTCTCCCTTTTCCCAGAATCCTATTAGCTCCAAAGCAGGTGTGCCCTAGTCACAAGAACAAAGCAGAAGAGTCTCCTTTTTGCTCTTGCTTTCGGTATGGAAGGGCCTCTGAGAAGTCTAAGAAAGCTCTGTATGAGCCATGTAGATTGACAGCCTCAATAGGCCTCATCAGAAAATAATTTATGTATGTGCATGCATTCATGTGTGAGTGCATGTGTGTGCCACTACTTCTCTGTTGATGAGATAGGTTGGAACATATAGGAGAAATCTATCCCAGATAGGCATATAGGAAAAGAGAGTATTAGAAAAAAGAAGTGACACCTAAACTTAGACTTGAAGAGAAAATATGAGTTACCCAAGTGAAATACAGAAAGTGTCCCAGGTAGAGGGAAAGCAAGGGTAAAGATCCAGAGTCAACAGGAAAGCTGATGTGCTTTAAGAACTAAAGGCCAACCTCACTTAGTATTTCCAGGAGGTCTTATCCAGGTACAAAGAGGGCTCAACTCTTCTTAATTTCTTACATAAAACAAGAAAAGACTCAGGCTGGGAGACCCGCAGATGGCCAATAGAAACTCGCTAGGGTTTTGGGCTACTTTTCATTCTTCTCACCTTCAACACAAAGCAGAGCTGGTTGGGCATAACATTTACAAATTTGATCTAGCCCAGTTGCTTCTCAAACTTAATGTACATGTAAACCATCTGGGGATCATGTAAAAATGTAGATTCTGATTCAATAAATCTGGGATGAGACCTGGGAGTCTGCATTTTACCAATGTCCCAGATGATGCCCATTCCATTAATCTGAGGACCACAGTTTTTTTAGCAAGAGTTTAGTGACTCAAGTCACAGCTTGCTTCTCCAAGTGGAACATCAGCATACCCTCAACTCACAATCACTTACCTTGGAAAGTAATGTTATTTCCAATCTCTTTGATTTTTTACCCTGGAAAAGATTTTAAAGACCATCTGGTCCAATAACCTCATTTTAGAATGAAGGAAACAGCCTAGAAATGAGAAGTGACTTGCTTCAGGTCAAAGAGCTAATATTGATACCCAGCATTCTTGCCAGGAGAGTCCTTCCCCTCCACCACACAGCTGCTTCTCTTCAAGAAGTCCAGTCAAAAGAGGGTTCTGTACTATCTTTGGTTGGTATAGTTGAGGGAAGACTCAGGAAGTGGAATGAAGAGAAGGATGTGGTTAGGGATCCCAGAACCAGGTTATGTTCAAATTATGGTAGGACTCCAGGCTCCCAATTCTCCATCTAGGCAATTTCTTTTATATCTTTCTAAATATAATGTCCACAAATTATATAACCTGAACCACAAACTTCTCTTTCTTATAATGTTGCATTTATGATACGATAAAACCCAATGGTATTTATTTTTTAGCAATTTTAGTAATTTTTTTAGCATTTGCAAAATTCCAGTAGTTTTAATAAAATCTTAACTCACGGGTGGGGAGGGAATATTGCCTTATGTCCAATCAGCATTCTCCAATTAAAAGAGATCAGTAATATGTTTATTTCTGTTAAACCAGTTGTAAAAATTTTAGTCATTATAAACAACAACAACAAATGCACTAGTTCTTATTACACATACATGATTTTATATAGAAACAAAACAAAAAATTCCCAGATTTAGAATTTTCCAATGCCCATGCCAAGTAATTGGGCAGAGCTTCAAGAATTTTCTTTCCATCTGGGCTTTTACTGTCACTTGATAAATAAGTAGTATACTTGACATTCTTTTGATATTGGACTATCTCTAAGTAACGACATTCAGGCTTCTACTGTTCACATTAATAGTTATTGTTTAATTATTCTCATGTTTTTAAGCATTTCTTTAAATTTGTTTCTTGATTTAAAAGAAAAAGCAAATCTTATTATCCTCATAAATTCCAACTATTTAAAGACAAGATTAAAAAATATTTCGGTTAACTTGAGATAAAATTTTTTAATAAACTTTCACAATAATAAAAGACACTTTAGGTTAAATTTTTTTTCATGACCCTGGCATTTTAATAACTACGCTCACAATAATGATGTTTTAGCAAGTTTACATTGAAAACCTCCTGTTAAACCACATAATATGGACAGTTGTGTATGGCACAGCAATTTACAGACTTGTAATTGGTATAATTGGTGTCCTGAAACTTGAAAGATGAAGCTGATCATTTTGGAAATGTAACCAAGCCTCAGAGGCTTAATGTCCTTTGGAAAATCATTAAAGTACATATGTACAACATAATAAAAACCTATTAGTATGTGGTTTGCTTTTCTTCAGTTGAAGTTAAACCAGAAGTCACACCTTGTCCCCTATAGACAGAATGATATATATGCATTTGTTTCACTTTGGCACAAAAAGCCTGTGTGCTTTGCTCATCTTCAGAAAGGAGTATTCATTCTAGAATGGTTGACCATGCACGTTTTACATCTCCTCAGTTAATAGAATTTTCAGAATATTGAACTAAAAGAATACAAATAAATCATGTTACAGATTTATTCTACAAACCGAGCCTCAAATGTATAGAATGTAACAAACCTCCCTCTTTTCATTCTCCACTTTGGTCTCTAGCGGAGGGTCTGTCCCCAACCACTGGAGGCCATCTATTAAAACTCCATTGCCCAGTTAGTGTCAGAGACCATCAGAATTTTGTCCAATTACAAAAACATTCATCTGCTACTGTATCAGAAGCAACTGTGTAACATTCATGCTTTAGAAGATTAAAACATGTCATGAATGGGTCAGTTGAAGGAAGCACACTTTAGCGACTATTATAAAATAGTAGCCTGTCTATTAAAATTATTCATTTCAGCACTTCTTAGGGCATATCTTCTTTGCTTCACTGAGTTAAATATTTACTGAGTTCCTACCATGTGTCAGGCACTAGGCTTGAGCTTGGGGATATAAAAATAAATGAAACAAGCTTAGTCTCTCCTGTGTACGGACACTATTGTCAATCAAAAATGTAACCAAATAAATACTATCAGTGCCAAAGGAGATACAGATCAAATAAGGTATACATTTGGAAGTAATGTCTCCCTCTTTGACTTCCACAAGAGTTTTCTTCTTTTATAATTTATCCAACATATAACCATTGAAAATCACCTACTAAAAATCAGGTATGGTGCCTGCTCTTGAGAATATGCACATGAAAAGATATACAGCCTGTATCCTATATAGAATTTTAAACTAGAGGAGGGAACAGCATTACACAAATTATTACAGAAATAATTAATAACCATTTGCTTAGAGCTATGAAGCAGAAGTACCAAGTGCTATAAGAGGACTATTGTGCTCTACTACAACAAGTCTGTAGAGCTATACTTGTTTCATCTTTATATTATCCACAGAGCTTAGAAAAATGCATTGAAAAAAATTGACACTTAAATGGATATTTGTTGAATGATTGAGCCCTGAATTTGAGAACTGGGTTAGAAAATATCATTCTTTAAAAATGATAATATTAATCAAAATGACTATATGTGGCTTTTATTATTGCTGTTCAAGGATATTTCCAGTTCTCCTCTTCCAAGCACATGGCAGAACTATACTTTTCTTTCCCTCTGAAGATAAGCGTGACCATATGATTTGCTTTGACCAATGAAATATTAGAACTGATGCGTATCTCTTCCAGGTAAAAATCTTTAAGAAGTGTGTTCAATTAAATGCATTTCTTCTCCCTACAATGATGACAATGTTCCAGATGAGGAATGATCATTAGTGTGCTTCCCTGGCTGAACAAAACATGGAGCAGAGCATCACTGACCAGACAGGTGCATATAATTTAATTGAGAAATAACCTTTATTGTTTCAGTTCTCAACAGATTGTAAGGGCTGTTAAAACAAATAAACAAACAAACAAAAAGGTTATTTCTCAGAGATTTTAAGGCTTATTTCTTGTAGGAGCTTAACCTAACCCGTATTGACTGATAACCCAGATAAAGGTAGACATCTGTGGAAAGTGTAATGTAGTGGGGGGATGGCATCCAGAAGAATATAAAATAAACTACTGGTAAGATTAGAGCACTTCTTAAATCTCAGGAAAAGATTTAGCGTGCCCCCTGAAAAAGGAAATATCCCTTTGAAATGGATCCTAGAAAATGTAATGTTTGTCATGAGGAAGTTTGTTATGTAATTATAGAAGGATTTTGTGTGTGACTGATAAATTACTAGATTTATCAGGGTGATTGCTTTCTAAGTTATATAAATGCCTAATCGCTATTTTGTACACAGGAAACTAATTAATATTGTATGTCAATTATAATAGAAAAATAAAAAGTATTTTTAAAATAAATTTTTAAAAAGAAATATTGAAAGAGAAGAGTGGACAAAAAGAATGTACCAATGTATCTCTATTGGCACTCTGGTTTTAGTCACCAGTTATTATTATAGAATTTTGGTCAGAATGAAAAAGATCACACTAAGGACATAGAGTAAAGTTATCATCTGCTTGGTAACATCTAATTACCTTTTTCAGATTCTGTATTCACTAAGCAACTTTCTCTGTTTTGGATTCCTGAATGTATCTTATTAGCTTGCCAAGTATATCTGTTCTTAGGAATTAATAATTTGATATTCTCCTATGAATTTGATCATTTAGAATATATTTTATATTTGATCATTTGAAAGTAATTTGATTTTTTATATAGTTTCTGAATATTCATTATTGAGAACGAGGCCCTGTGTCAGTGTTGATTCTACTAAAGTATCGATGCCCTAAGACACTCGATCTGAAAATGCTACCAGCCTTATGTGACACATTTGGTTCTAGAACACAGCATTGTCAGCATCTTAACTAAAATAGCAGCTCTGGCTGGAAAGAGTTATATAGGTTGAAGTTATGAAAAATGAGAGAAATATTTACGATAATAATCTTGACAACATAGAAGTTAAACTGTTATTAAATGACTGCTACCTCTCTGTTGTCACAACATATGAGGCAGAATGTTTAAAAAAAATCTTTCTGAACTGAACTATCTTTTTAATTTAATTAATTTATTTTTTGTTATTCATAAAATTATATTTTGGGAATTGTTACTAATATGTTTTTATGAGAAAGGTCTTATTTCTCTATTTTATATGATTTATAAGCTTAACCAAATACTTAAGTATAATTTTATTATACTCAAAATCTCATTTTCTCCTAGTTAAATATACTTTTAATTTTATGCATAAGAAAGTAAGATTGGAGAAAGAGTTCATGTAACAAAAATTTGATGACCAATGATCTAGACTAGAGAAATATCTCATCTCTTAAGAAATGGGTTTTAATAATTATTCTTAAGTAACAACAAATGTCTCTAGGATACTGCATAAATTTTAATGGAGAAAAATCATAGTCAATGATTTAAAAAATATTAACTGGAAACAGAGATGTATGTGTATTGAACTTAACAGGAAACAAAATGCATCAATACAATAACAATAATAAAAAATTGTAGAAATCAATGTTTAAAACATTAACAAAAATGCTAAATTTATGAAAGATGAAAGGGGAACCAGCAGATAACTGATCATTATTCAAAACCGTTCCAAGAAGACACTATAGTCCATGCCTTATTTTCCTTTTGTGCATAATAATATGTAAGAAGCAATTTTTCAATTTATGCAATAATATGTATACTGTAATCTTTTTTTAAATGTATTCATAAATATTAATCAATTCCCACAAAAGCACTGTGAGATAGCTAAGAATTATCCAGAGATGACAGACTCAGAGCTTAAAATGATATTTGGCTATGATGCCAAGGACTGCTGAGAGAATTAATAAGAGAGCTGACAGAGTACAAAACCCTCACTCCTGGTTGCTGCCAGGGTGAAGGAAACTGTCAGAGCTTTCTTGTCCTGTTTTGACTCCTGTCCTCCACAGTGACACATGGAGTCAAAAGCACCTGCTCATACATTACCCCAGTGAAGTATCACCAAAGTATCAGTGAAGTATCAGTGAAGCTATCACAGATGCTCCTTCTGTCCTAACTCTTGATGTTTCACAGTGTTAGGTATCTCACTTCTTAGGAAACAAGAACATTTTCAAACCCACAATTTAAAGACCTGCTTCAAGAAGTCTTCCATGAGTTTGAATGAGAGAAGTCTAATTAGAGGCTACAAAGGAGTATCATTGCCTTCTGCAAAGCTAAAACCAGTTATACTGGGACTGATTCATCTGAATTTTTAGTGACTCACACCATCTTTTATATGCTTCTAATGTTAGGGACTGTATAGTTTATAAGTAGCTGCTGGTGACCAACTGTCCCGGTTTACCAGGGCCTGAGGATTTCCTGGTACAAAGGACTTTCTGTATTAACACTGGGGAAGTCCCAAGCAAACTCAAATGATTGGTCACCTTACTTCTCTGAGTAATGAAATACACCACTGTTTCCTTATTTTATGTGACTGATGAAATGAACTTAACCAGCTGTCCTATTTCTTCAAGTAAATAGATATACATAGGGAAAAATTGAATTTGAGCAAAAAATGTTTTAACATTTATTTTTTTTAATACACCTTTTAGTGAATTATGGCCAAATTTTCATAGATAGTAAAACTTTATATACAACATTCAAATTGCCATAGGGTAAGACCACCAGTATATATAAATGTCCACACTGAAAACTTGTCTAAAGATTTTTTTTTTCCTTAGGAGACAGACTGGAGAGATCAAACTCCCCTCATCCCATCTCAAAGCCTCTTCTCAACTGTAGCCCTCAGCCATCCTACCTTAGAGCCCTATTCAGAGATATAGGAAATGTCCCAATGTTCTCCAGGACACAAGAAAATCTGAGCGGCTGCCCTTTTTTATCCACATGCTAGATGAGGTTTTCTCTTTGAGATTAAAGTCTCAGCCTTGCTGTTTACAACCTGGAAAGCACAGAACACTTCCTGCTCTCGATCTTACCATACTCCCTTCCCTTGTGAGTGCTCAACCAGAAGGGGAGGAGCAGAGACCAGGCTCATTTCAATCAATCAAGGGGTCTTAGTTCTCACCAAGGACCCCCTGACTCTACTCTTCGCATCAGTTTGTTGACCTCTGCTTTCCTTTCTGGGAAAGAAACCAACTCGTACGTCATTATTCATTCATTTCTCCACTGTGAATGGAATGGACTGTTATGGCTTTTCTATGACTACTTACTACTGTCTATGTAACTATGAGCACATAAGTTTATTCCTTATTTTTAATCTCATTATGCCCATTTCCTCATCTGTAAAAACGGGGATAATTATAGTATCTACATTATACAGGTTATTGTGAAAATTAAATGAGTTAATAGATGTAAAATGCTTATAAAATTTTTGACACAAACTAAGCACTCAATAAAAAAGTTAGTTAATAATATATTTTTATTTTGTTGTGGTTATTTAAATTCAAGCTTTAAATTATAAAAATAGTAATAACTTTTTTTTTCTCCCAGAAGCTAGTTCTTACAATGGAAAGCCTTTCTTTTAAGACTGTGGTTCCTGGTGAAGACTTGAAAGTCTACTTTGAAATTCAGATGAGAAATTAACTCTCTTCATTTAGCGCTCCTTGCTCCTTCGTGCCTTTCTCTCCATGGGGGTATAGACCTCAGTCTTTTGCCATGCTTTAACTATGAAAGTGTGTCCCTCAACCTCAAATTAAGGGATAAAGAGAAGAAAAAAAAATACCTGAGTGACAGTAGTGCCCTTTGCCAGCTATGTGACATTGGTTAGTGTCTTAAGTTATGAGCCTCAGGCTCAGAAATAAGAATAATAACAGGAATAATAGGAATAATAATAATTTAGTAATTGAGTAAATCAATCAACAAATATTTATTGAGTACTATATGTTAGACACCTTGTCTGGTCTTGGAGATAAAATCTTGAATCAGTCCCAGGCTTCACTGAGTTTACAGCCTTGTAGGAAAGAGATTAAACCAATAATTATAGACGGATCCAGTAATTTCAATTGTGATGAAAGTTATTAAGGGCACTTCAACCTGTCAGAGCCTTCCTGAGACTTGAAGGGAAGGACTTGAAAACTTGAAGATGAGCTAGGGTAGAGGGCAGAAGAATGACTGAGGAAATAAATTTTAACAGCTGTCTTATTTTGTGGGTAATAAGATATACATGGTATAACATTAAATTTGAGCAAAATTTTTAAATTTTTCATGACAAAGTAATGGCATGTGCAAAGTTGTTTCATAGGAAGAAAATTCACACTTCCTAGATGCTTAAAGAAGGCCTTGGTGGCTGGATTGAACAAAGCGAGGAGTGTAGCAAGAGGTGAGGATGAAAACTAGAAGGGCCAGATCTGCGGAACTCTGTAAACTCTCGAAGGTGAAAAGGTAATGAGATCATAAATATAAAATTTTGGCACATAGCAACTCTCTTAATGCTAATTTCTTAACATCCCTTAACATTAATTCCTTTCCATAAATTCCTTCTGCAATGTAGTTTCTTAACTTCATTATCAATTTTAATGCTCTTCACTTTTTATTATTTTAAATTGAGTCACTTCACTTATATATTCTCATCTTCTAAATATCTTGTATATCTGTTTCCATTATGAATACTCTCATCAAAAGCTTACATGACTATTGCCAAATAATGAAAGATTTTTCTAAAATTATTCATTTTTTCTTACAGTATGTTATGATGGCTACCATATATCTATGCATATATATAGACATATATGTGTCCTATTTATATATGCAGTTATAAATATTAAACAGCAAAAGTCAAAATTACTTATCTTTAAATTATTCTAAGGCAATCTGTCCTATTCTATTCTAAAACATTCTGTATCACTTTTCATTTTGTTCTTCACGTATTTCATTTCAACTACCATGTCTTTTTCTGAATTTAAAAAATGATCCCACTATTTTGTTATCATTTTTTAACAAATGAAAACATATTGTTTTACATCCATTTCAGTCTTTGTACAACTACAACAATGATAAAGAAGCAGAGAGTCTGAAATAACCCATAAACACAATGCTGAATTGTTTTTGGTTGGTCAGTTCCATGCCAAATGCCTTTGTTGCATTTATTCTAAGGGTGAAAACTAATAAGTGAACTTAACTGCTCAAAGATCACACATTTCAGATCAGTCTGCATGTATGTTTTTCTCTAACTAATGTGGTGCAGTGATCTGGCTGCACAAATGACTTTGCAGATCCAGGTGGTATTTATACTTTTGTTATCACATTAGTGTTCTATGCACTGATTCTTTAAGTTAAAATAATAATAATTGTTTATTATTATTATTATTATTATTATTATTATCATAGCAATCACAACAAAATGTCCTTCACTTTGCCAGCAATTTGAATCTGAACTTGTCAGAGAAAGAAAGGTATTGATCAGAGCAAGGAAAGTAGGAGGATAATATTACAAACTGTTTTGATTATATTACACCTGCATTCTCTTGAAAAACTTATCTCCTAATTAATAACACATTTTCAGCTACCCAAAGATAATTCTGAATTATCCATATATCAGATTGACTATCCAAAAACTAAAAGGAATAAAAACCAAAAAGTTTTGAGCACTTACGACATTAGATTAATAAAATAATTCATATAGAAGTAGAGGAACATTATGCATTCAATTTCATATGTTTTTATCTGTGATGTGTTTTCATTTACATTTATTACAAGATAGAAAACTGAGGCTCAGAGGCTTTAAATAACTTACTGAGGTCACACAGTATGAGCCAAGCAGGAATTAGTTCCCAAGGCTTCTAATGCAGAAGACCTGGATTCTGATGAGTCAGTGGAAGGAACACTCCCTACAACGCTCCTCTGTGACCATAAAAATGCAGCCCTAGGACTCTAGTCTTCTCCTCCTCAGAGCTCTCAGGCCTGCCGGCCTTTCCTTTCACAAAGATGCCTGTTTTACTTCAGCTTGCTCCTGAGCCAAAGTGGTCTTTAAATCTCAAGTCATCTCTTTCAAATTTGTAATTTGATCCTAGTAGTTAAATTCACAGTGCAGATTCAATTTGATCTTTCTCCAAATTATGGCCTCTCTCTCCTCTAACTTAAACTATAATTACTCCTTAAGTTCTTTCCAAATTATTGTATTCAATTACACATTCTCTTACTCATTGAACAAACATATTCTGACTACAGATAAGTCCTCACTTAACGCCACTGATAGGTTCTTGGAAACTTCAACTTTAAGCAAAACGAAACCAATTTTATCATAGGTTAATTAACACACAAAAGAATTAAATTCTTATGGCATATTTTTGGTCACAAAAAATTACCAAACTTTTAAACAAAGACACAAAACACTTCTAAAATTAAACATTGAAATAAATGTGAGTTGTACATAGATTAAAGAAAGATTAGTTAAACAAGTAAAATAATTCTTTTCCAAATTATTTTTTCCAGTTCAGGGTGGCCTGCAGTTCAGGGCACAATATGGGAACCATCCTGGACAGGAAGCCCTTCTATCGCAGGACTCACTTATGTACACCCACATTCATTCAGACTGGGACAATGTAGAAATGCCAATTCTCCTCATGTGCACATCTTTGAGATGTGGGAAGAAACCAGAGTCCCAGAGAAAACCCAGGCAGACATGGCGAGAATGTGCCAACTCCACACAAATAGTGCCCTTCCCAATGATTATTTTTCTCATCAACGTTATGACAAATGACATTGAATGAAAACATTGAATTATTTAAAAAATTGCTGCACTTATCTATGCCAGGGACTGTGCTGGACACTGGAGAAAGCCTGTGCTTCTTTCTTTCAGAGAAATGGGGAGTCACCTCTGTTTGATCATAAATCTCTATGCAAACACTGCCTATGACCAGATGCCTTCATTTGTTCCAACCCTGTCTGATCAACTCATATTCTCACAGCAGTCACACAAAGCTGGACACTGACAGTTCTTAGAAGACAGTGTACATTGGAGAATGAAAACTGGAAAATAATGGCTCTTAATGGCCTGGGTGTAGAGATGTCATAGCTTCTGAATACCCTCAATATCTTTCAGCAGTTACAAACATAACATCCTAGGATTTGTTACACAGAGGTATTTAACATTATTTTTTATTCCCAAGAGCAAAGACAATAGAACAGTCCTTGAGGACAATCCTGTTCTGCTTCTAAAGCCCCTTGACCAATCTGGAAAATTTAGTCTAACCAGCCTGGAGTCCAGCTATTGGCTAGAGGAGGTCCCTAAGAGTTTGAGATGGACATACAAACTCCTGATTACTAATGTTGCTTAAGGGGATTTCATAGTGCCAGACTTTGTCTTAGATATTTTAATCTTCACAACACCCCATGTGAAGTAATTACCTTATCGTGTTAATAGAGCAAACATACAGAAATGTACATTAAACTTAAATTTACAGCTTAACAAATTGTTGTAAAATGAACACTCATATAATGTAACTCCTTCTCAGATTAAAAAAAAAAAAAAAAAAAACCTACCATGGCCATGCCGCCCTGAACAAGCCCGATCCCATCTGATCTCAGAAGCTAAGCAGGATTGGGCCTGGTTAGTACTTGGATGGGAGACCACCTATGAAGACGAGATGATGTAGGCATAAAAAATTTAAAAAACAAAAAATAAAAATAAGGAATTATAAACTGACAAGGTCCTTGCAATCTGTGAGGTCAACCAAGAGTTGCCTCACCTAAAAAAAAAACAAAAACACTTTTCTGACTTTTATGCAATTCAGTTTCCTTCCCTTTCTTTATAGTTTCATAATCTAATTAACCATCCCTAAAATTATCATTTAATTTTGCCTGTTTTGGGGTCATACAGTAACTTTTCTGTTGTGTCTGGCCTCTTTTGCTTAACATTATGTCATTAAGGTCATCCATATTGTGACATATATCAGAAGTCCATTTATTTTCATTTCTGCATGGTGTACCTTTGTGTGGATATAGCACAGTTGTTTATTTGGCTGAGGTGGAACTTTTGGGTTGTTTCTTGCTTGGCCATTTTGAACAATACTATGAACCTCTATGAATAATCCCCCTGTACACAACTGTACACATTTCTCTCCAATAATGAAATTCTCGGGTTGTAGATTATGGGTATCTTCACCTTCACTAGGTACTAACAAAGAGATTGTTCCAGTCTATACCTGTATCAGAGATTCATGAGCGTTCCCATTGCCCCATATACTCATATAACTTGTATCATCAGACTTTTAATGTTTGCCAATCTGATGAAATGTAATATCTTGCTGATATTTTAATCTTCATTCTTTTGGTTTCCAATAATACTGAACATATTTATTTATGTTCTATTTAGTTGCCCTCTTTTATAAAATATCTATTCAGATCTTTTGCCCAATTAGGAAGAAATAAGGATTTCTATAAGCCAAGTAAAGAAAGTATCTAAGGAGGGAGTGATCAACTGTGTAAAGGGATGCTCATGGGTAGAATAAAATGACTGAACATTGACCATCGGATTTAGCAAATGAATATCATTGGTGAATTTAGAGTTTTGGTGGGGTGTGGAGGAAAAATTGTGTATTTTCGTGCTTAAGAGAGAATGGGAGAGAAGGGATTGCAAACTGTAAGATAGACAACTATTTCTATCAGTTTTTATTAAAAGAGAGGAGAGAAACAATTTGATGGCTACAAAATACGATTTGTATTTTAAAGTGAAAAAATAAGTGTGTTTGTATGATGATGAAAATTATTCAGCAGGAATGAAAAGTGTTACAGGAATTTTTATTTGTGGACCCCAGTATAAGAACCACTACTCTTTAGTAACAGGAGGTGAGGTATAGAACCTAAGTATGTATGCTAGTCAGTAGTAGATATTTTTCCAGAAAAAAATGAATCTTGGTCAACACTTCAGAGTGAAGGTGAAGGTGAAGGTGATAGCAGTTTGACAAGAGGAAAAACACGGAATAATCATCTGGGACAGCAGAAGAGTGAATGCACCAGGACAATAAAGTATGATTGCCCAGTAGCATTAAGTACTCATTGAAATACACATACAATGGTTGTATGTATTTTCTTCAGCCAGGATCATCTACTCAGGTGCGAATACAAAAAATAAAAAGAGTTGACACCTGTGTATCTGTTAGCTAACCTAAAAACTTAATGGCTTGAAACAATATTCATTATTCTTCAGGAATCTATGGTCAACTGACTAGTCTTATTGATCTGGGCCAGGCTTGGCTGATTGAAGCAGGGCTCACATACAGTCTGATGTCAACTCATCGGTCACTGAGAACTGACTGGTTTCGAATGGCCTTGCTCTCATATCTGGTAGTTCACTGCTTATAGGCTGGGATGACTAGAGCAACTGGGATAATGTCCCATCATCCAGCAGCACAACCAAGCCAATTCACATGGCAGTAACGGGATGTCAAAAAGAGTGCAGAGTCCCTCAAGGCCTCTTGCGACTCGGGCCCAGAACTAGCAAAATGTCTTCCACGGCATGGTGTTGGCCAAAGCGAGTCACAAGTCTAGACCAAATTCAAAGAGTCAAGAAATAGACTCTATCCTTTATGGGAGGGGTTGCAGAGTCATATTGCAAAAGACGTGGATATAGAGAAAGGAAGAATTTTGAATTGTTTTAGAAATCTACCACTACCAGGGTTGTGACTTTTTATAAGAGTTTGAAAGATGAAAAAAGAATAAAGGAATTAAGGGTGTATCAATTGATTCTAATGATTCTCCATGAATATTTGGCTGGGCAAAAAGAAGTGAGAACATAATAGTAATGAAGGATAGTAAAAAGGAGGTGCGAATCATTGGATTGTAGATATCAGTGAACTCAAAGGATTGTTGGAGTTGGAAGCTTGAAGAAATGAGCTGGAAAAATAGAAGGGAGTAGGAAAAGAATGAGAAGCTTGCTTTTGAGATTATGAAGAAGGTAGGACTGGGTTACTGAAGTAGCATGAGTGACAAGGTCATGGTAGAAGAGAAGTTAAAGGCTAGAGTATTAAAATCATTAAAAGTTAAAAAAAAAGTAGAGATGGAAAATATTACAATGAGTTAGGAGTTAAAATCTTCAAGGAATGGGAAATGTGGAGGAGGGACTGAGGTAGGTTGGTAAATATATAAAATATATAAATATGTGTGTAAATATATAAATATATATGTTTTGTATGTTGAGATTGATCTCTAAGGAGATTCTTTTAACTTATAGGCCGTTATTTCTGGGAAGAGAAATGATAATGTGTTAAGTAATTGTGAAAGAGAATTTTCACTTTCATTCTATTTGCTTCTTTTTGTTGTTCCACAACACACATGCATTATGTATAAATAACTTTAGTGTAAAAAAAATTTTTAAATAGAATAGTGAAATAGAGCTTTACAAAAAAGCAGAAGTGGCTGACTTCTTGACACATGGATCTGGATTTGAATTTCATTTCTAAAATGAGTTTACTCTTATCTACTTCTGCATTGTGATGATTAAGTAAAGTTATTATTTACTATTCTTAACACAATGCCTGGCACATGGAAGAAGCTCAATAATTTTTGCTATCTGTCCACTCACTGACAAGTCCCCCCAGCTACGTGTAAAAGCATTGTGTGTGTGCACAAATGCATGCCACAAAGAGGGATAGGACAGAGAAGGACACATGTGGACCCGGAGCTTCTGTAGCACTTGTGACTCTCCATGGAGTACTTTCATATTTGGGAGTGAAAAAGAAAAAAAGATAAAAGGAGAAAACTGACATGTTGTTTGGATTGCTTGTTTGGCTAATTTCAGAAGATACTACTACTAATAAATTATGTATATATCGACACTTCCACTGTAAACCATAAGCAGCACTTATTCAACAATTCTCATTAAGAACTGTTTGTATATCTAAATGACATTTCAAAAATGCAGCTTCAAGAATGAGAACAAGTTGCTGCAGATAAAAGGTATTACGCTTCAAGGTTTAACAGTCATAATATAGAGAGTTCAGTAGGCAGTGTAGTCTCAATCTAGGTGAAATCTAATAATAGAAACTAGAACTCTGTGAACCTCACAATGAAATATATAAGCCAAATTTTCCAAGATAAGTATTTTTCTACATGATATATCATTAAAATTAAGTATTACTGGGTAAGTTAATTCTTAGGTTCCCAAAATGTTGGCTTAAGCCTTTTTTACCCTGTGATTATTTGTACAGCATTCCTGCAAGCTCTTGGTGTGAACAGTGAAGAGTCTACCTCAGGTCAAATAAAAAATTAGTGCCTGTTACACTTATACTAGTATTTGATAGAACTAAAAATTAATGGTTGTCAGAACACTGCCTGAAATTGTGGCTCCAAGCAATTAAATTCTTTATTATAAGTCTGTAAAGTGTGAGAACGTGGGATTCATAGTGTCAGTGAAATATACCGCCTCTTGCTTTCAAGTGGAAACTTCTTTGCACCCATTCAAAACTTCACAATGCATAAAGATGAGGATAAGGAAATGGAAATTTATTCATTCATTCATTCATTCAGTGGACATTATGGGCCAAGAATTGAGATACAAAGATGAACAAGACATAGTCCCTACTCTGAAATAACTTACAGCTAGCATAGAAGCCTACCACAAAAACAGATAACAACAAAACAACCTAGAAGAAAAGATATCTACAGTTTCCTCAAGCTAGACAAAATATTTAATGTTATTTCCAAGAGTAGTATAAGAGATAGCTTGCATGGGAATAGAAATCAGGAAATAAAGAGGAGCTAATTTGGCTGGGCTAAGGGATGCCCAGATAGCTGGTAAAACATTACCGTATGTATCTCTGAGGGTGTTTCTGGAAGAGATTAGCACTGAATCAGTAGAATGAGTAAAGAAGATCCTCCTCACCATCGTGGAAGGGCATCATCCAATCTGTTGAGGGCCTGAATAGAACAGAAAGATAGAGGAAGGATAAATTTGCTCTCTCTGCTTGACTTAGGGCATCCGTTCTCTCCTGCCTTCAGGTGTCACTCCTGGTTCTTGGGCCTTCAAACTTGGACTGAGTTATCTCACTGGTTTTCCTGGTTTTCTAGCTTGCAGATGACAAATTATAGTACTTCTCAGCCTCCATAATTGCATGAGCTAATTCTTAAAATAAATCTCTTATTTCTATATCTATCATCTATCTATCATCTGTCTATCTATCATCTAGCTATCATCTATTTAATCTCCTATTGGTTTTATTTCTCTAGAGAATTCTGACAGATACAGGAGAAAAGAACATTTTGGATGAGTGTACAGTGCGAGTTAAAGAAATTATTCCAGACTAACTTCTCCTTCTCTCGTTTTGTGTATAGCATAGCATTCTAATTATTAGATTACATGTCATCTCACTCTCTAAACTTAAGGCCCCACTAGGGAAGGTGCTTTTTTGTCTACCTTTGTGTTCTGATATCTCTCATAGTACCTGGCACATGGTAGATTCTCAATAAACATTTGCTAAACCTAACTAAGAAGCCAAGAGTTTACTATCGTTAAAAAAAAAAAAAAAAAGCCTGATTCAATAGAGTACTTCAACCAATCAAGTGTCCAGATCATACTTGGTTATTTTGTGATAAGATATTAATCAATTCTACCTTGTGGGCCTTAGAAGAGTCTCAGAGCTTCATGAGTCCAGCCTGCCCTACCTCTCTGGGCTAGCTTCTTTTGTTTGCCCCAGTATGCTAAATAAACACTACCATTTTCTACAGGAGCCATGATGTGAATAAATTTGGAAAACGCTGGACTAAAACATTTGTGGTATTTTCCATCAAGTTGTAGTACTTTGCATTAGGGCAGAGAATACACAGGCCATAGGAGCTGCAGCTCAAGCACGGCCTGAACGCCTGTGGGAGGGTAACTGTCAAGTGTGAGAGAACAGGAGTCACAGATAAAATACTTAGCCTTTCCTTCTTCTGGTGGACAATTCTGGGAGAGATTCTCTGTGTTTCATGGAACATCTGGCAGAATTGAACCACCGTTGCCTACAACAGTAACCTTGACATTGACCTTTTGTTTCGTTATTGGTTTTTACTTTCTCCACTACTTCACTGCTGATTTCTGGGATCACCTCCAAATAAACCACCTGCAGCCGAGTCTTTGTCTGAAGCTCTGCTTTTGGGATAACCCATCCCTGAGAAAAATGCATGTTTAAAGTAACCTTGAATAATTATCAATTTTTGCAAACAGTCTCAAGGGAACAGACATGAGAACTGAACATGTCAGTGCACACTGGTGTGGGACATAAGAAGCATAAACCCAGCTAAACCCGGAAGAAGAGGAAGCTTGACCTAAGAACATTCTCTTATCATAACCACAAAGTTTCCAGTGATTTCTTAAGGACAAGGAAGTTGGAAATATATGTTATAACATCATCATATGACATTTCTATCTCTATTATTCCATATCTCTATTTTATTGCATATGTTCATGTATATAATTGTGCACCATTGAATATGTGATATGGGTTGTCACTTTTAGCTGAAGTCTCTAGTTCAAGACTTCCTCTTAGATATTGTCACGGTTCAATTTCTCAAATCTAGCTAATATTGCAGATAGGGTTCTGGTGCTCAGAGCAAGCAAAGCCTGGGTAACCTGACACATTCAATAAGAATGTGTAAATGAATGATTGATTGGTCCTTTAATATGGTTAACTCACCTTGGGTGCAAAATCATTTCCTTGGTTCTCAAACCGTATGTGGAATCCTGGGCTAAATGGTACCAGGGGATGGATATACCTTACAGAAGTGGACAGATTTCTCATTACCCAACTCTGTTTCTAACTAGTGCTCCCAACATGATACCGAACTCACTCATGTGACCAAAATCAACAAAGCTTTTCTTTATCTCATGAAAATGTTGAAAGGGTTAAGAGGCAGCAACCACAGAATGACCAGAGAATTGCTCATTGTATTGCCCATCCCTGCTCCTGACATGCCCAGCCACATTTTTGAAGAACTGTGAGCCACTAGTGACTGGTAATTGTGGTGATGGAGAAAAGGGCAGAAGTGACATGAATAGTGACCACCTTCATTGTGGAAACCTACCTTGGCCAATTGGAATCTGTGGTTGTTGCTTTCCACAAATCCCAATACCAGTTTGTGTGGATAGATATGTGTGAAGGAAAATAAAGGAGCGAAGAAGTTAAAAGCAACTCAAAAATAAAGATAAAGGAAATAGTACATGGTTCTTTTTGTTTGATTCCTGTTTAACAAATCTTTCATTAAGTAAACTGATTTTATTATATGAAAAGATTGAATGCTGCAGAAATTTAAAAATCTAAACAATAGTCCTCCTTTGTTTACATCTTTTTGTGTTTCTAATAAGTCAGTTTAAATAGTAATCATGTTAGAGAAAATTAATAAAGCAGATCACTATAAGTCTTAATGATGGCAGATACCTGATGGTGCATCTCAAATTTTTTCAAATGGCATGTATATCTTCATGTGTAAAGTAGGTTTCTTATAGATAGCATATACTTGGGTCAAGTCTGATCATCTCTGACTTTTAGTTAGAGTCTTACATCATTTAAATTTAAATAATTATTAATATGTTGTGTTTAAATCTACTCTTGTTATTTGCTTTCTAGTGCTCCCATTTGTTCAGCATTCTTTTTATTTATTTTCTTTTTCTGCCTTCTTTTGTATTAACTGAATATTTTTCTAGAATGTAGAGGAATGATGGTTAAAATGTTGAAACGCAGGAGTGGGATATATTATGAAAAAGTATGTTAGTACCACTTTTGAATACACAGATTTCTCATAGGATCATAACAATTTCCCTTCCTTCGATCACATTTTCTTTTGTGATAAAATGTTCAGAGTCTCACAGTAAATACACACTATAAATTAGGTCTAGTGATAATTTATTAATCCTTCTACTTTAGCAAGAAAGGAAAAACTGTTACATAGTCAACATCCAGAAGTCATCCTATTGCCTGAGGTTTTCCTGAGGTAGGAATCTTAGGCTTGATGTCTAGAATTGGATTATATATCAACACATATAAACCATTTCTAAGACTCCGAATACTCATTTACATATTGCTATTCAAAAGCGTTGGTGTGAAGTACTTTTGTTAAGAGAGGAATATGAAAAAACAACGGTGGGGAAGAGTGATGAGCAATGAGATACTCAAGTATTCATGTTATTTTTTTCAAATACCAGATATCATTTTTTAAAAAGTTTTAAATATCTGGTTTTTATATATGAGGAAGCGGACAAAGAATCAAAATATATCAAGTTAGGAGAGGTACTTGTTATTCATTTAACGAAACTGTGTATCATTAGAAATACATGATTGCAGAAGATAAAAGGTGAAAATACACATGTGGAATGCATTTAAATCATAAAAGTAAACATGCTGCTCAAGAGGTTTGAAGACAAAGAAGTTATTGATTCATACCTGAGTCGTGGGGAACTATACCTTGACTGGACCACAGTTTATCTGGGATTCCTGAGATATGTTTATGTTTGGATATCCTTGAAGACTCAAAACTTTAACTCATCTAAATATTTAAAAATTTAGAATCAAGACGTAAGGGGGAAAAGAGTAAAGAAGGGCCAAAGATATAAGAACCATTTCACTCGGCTCACATATTATTTGCTAGTATTTCCACCAAAATGCTAACCAAACTCCAATAGTTTTTTATAAACTCATCTCTCAAAGGAAGATTTTCTATAGGAGATGTCCATCTTCTTGCTGTGTCCTCACATAGTCTTTCTTCCTTTGTGCTTATGCACCCTGGTGTGTCCGCATGTCCAAATGTCTTCTTTTTATAAAAACACCAGTCAGATTGAAAACCCTAAGGCTTTGTTTTAACTTAATCACTTTTTACAGGCCTTATCACTAAATACAGTTACATTCTGAGATACTGGGGGCGAGAACTTCAGCATGAGTTTTGAAGGGATGCAGTTCAGTCCACGACAAATGCTAAATAAAGCATGTTTGATTTTCAAGTTCTGGGCTTTCTGAAAGAAAAAAAAAATCAATTAAAAAATTTTCCAAAAAGTTGGTTTTGAAATGGATGCAGAATGTATATCTTGGATAAGGTTACCAGATTTAGCAAATAAAAAACGGCATGTCAATTTAAATTTGAATTCAGGATAAATGGTGAATTATTGCTTTAGTATCAGTATGCTTCATAGAATATTTGGGACATTCAAATGTAATTGGGCATTCTGTATTTTATCCAACAATGTTAGTCCCAGGGAAACAGGATGGAGAACATAATAGCCACTTGTGTGAGTCTCTGAGAAAGGGATCCTACATCCCACTCTGTCCCAAAGCAAGGTTAAATCCCCTACATGGGAAACGACAGACCCTCCACATAAGCTCGGGGGTATAAAAACAGAGAGAATCGGGTCCTAATTCCCAATTGGAATTCTACGAGAAGACAGCATTGCAGAATGTCATATGACGATATGGGACAATCACTAGAAAATGATGGTGGGTCACATCTAGATTGAGAGAGGGTCTGAGGCAGCCACCCTGCCTTCCCTGACCATGACACATACTCTCTTTTTTTCTGTGGCTGGAAGGTTTCCTGTGAAGGCTTCCTGGGATTGCTCAAGAGAAGTGCAGAGGTTGGCCATGTGTGGTATGGCAAACCTGAAATGGTCTCAAGGTTTGGGTCAAAACTAAAGATTTTTCTGATGACATTGAAACTGGAGGTATCTCAGAGTTTATGCAGCAGGGATGGTTGCTAACACTGTTGCTGGGGTGGCCAGAAGCAACCAAGGTTGACAGGGTTGGCCTAGCTGAGGAAAACAGTTGTATGGACGCCATCAACCAAGGACCCAAAGTCTCTCCCCAGACCCTTTGACAACATGGTAATTCTTCTGCAATTTAGAATTCACATATTCCCAGAAGGACAGCCAAAGCAAAGGGAAGTATGATGAAGTGACTATCAGAGAGTCCGTGAGTTTAAACTGGAACTAATTGAGTTTACTTTGAGTTTACCCACATTTTATTTCCAATTTAACAAATGTTAAATTAAGGTTCCTCATCATATGCTGTTAAAGTTAATTGTTTGAACCTAATCCCCAAATTTAACATTTGCCTTAGTTAAATTTCAATCCATTAAAACATCAATTGAGACCTTTTAAAATTACAATTCTGCCATTTCATACGTTAGCTCTCTCTCCAAGAGGAACTCATTGCATATTTTAAACACTTGGTTCTTTATTCAGGCACAACCTTAATAAGAAGTTTCCTACCGAAAGGCTGTCCCATCACATCCTCCCTCTCCATCATCAAAAATAAATAAACACACTCCCCAAAAAACACAGTAAAATTTGTAAGTCGGCTTCTCTTCTTGTGGCAACAGCAGAAATGGAAAGAGGAAAATGGTGTATTTTTCTATTTAGAAATTTAAGGATTTTAAGATTACTGAAGAAAGCAAATGAAAAAAATATTCCTAATGCAGAACTACTGCCATCTTAAGGCCACGGCCCAGTATTACACAAATCAGCTTTAGGTTCTACTTAGCTAAATGGCTAATATTTAAATGCTGTAGAGATTAATTTTTAGGCATTTGTATATTTCATCTTTTTAAAAAATTATTAAATAAACTTTATTTTTCTCCCTTAAGCAAATTATATGATCCAGAGAAAATGTGTAGATTGGCCTAGATTACATAAAAGGTTGAACATTACAATGTTAGTTCTAGATTTTTTTTTAATTTTATTATATTTTTAATTTTTTAGGCAAGGCAATCCTTGGTTGACCTCACAGATTGCAAAAACCTTGTCAGCTTACAATCCCTTATTTTTTTAATTTTTTACGTCTACAGCACCTGGTCTTTCTAGGTAGTCTCCCATCCAAGCTTAGCTTCCGAGATCAGATGGGATCGGGTTTGTTCAGGGTAGCATCGCTATAGACTGAACATTACAATGTTTACTTTGGAGTATTTAGAAAAGCACATTTTAAACTACTGAAAAATAAACAAACAGGATATTCTCCACTTCCCCCAAAATAATAGTTTGATAAATAACATTTACAATCCACATAAGATCATTTCATGAGTTATTTTAGAGTCTAAAACTTAAACTAGCTAATCACAAAGTTATTTTTTTAGGTAAATAACAAATTAAGTAAAAAGTATACCTAAGGTTAAACTTACTAAATTGTAGTATTATATTTATTAAAATGCAGGTTAGTTACAATAATAAAATTCAATTTTAGAAAAACATCAATAAATATCATGACCTTATTTCTGAACATCTCTAAATTACTTAGTAAATTCTCAGTTATAAGAAAAAACTCAGTACATCGAATACTAAAAAAAAAACTTAAAATTTTACAGCATGATATTAACATTATGCCAAGTAAAAGTATCAAAATTTTAAAAATCAACAAATAACAAGCCAAAGTTTCTCATTTAGGGATCTTTCAAATGTTAAATACTTGATACAATCACATTGAGTCAAATCTCCTTGCTTGGCTCAGACTGCCTTGATAAAATACCACATGGGTGGCTTAAACAACAGAAAATGATTTTCTCACAGTTCTGGAAGCTGGTAGTCCAAGATCAAGGTACCAGGTAGGGTTGGTTTCTAGTAAAACCTTTCTTCTCAACTTGCACACTGTACCTTCTCCCTATGTCCTCACATGGCTTTCCCTCTATGCATGTGCATCTCTGGTGTCTCTTCCTCTTTTTATAATGACACCAGTCTTACCAAATTGGGTCCCATTCTTATAACCTCATTCAACCATACTTACCTCCTTCAAGTCCTTATCTCCAAATATAGTCACATTGGAGCTTGAGGCTTCAACATATGAATTTTGGGAGCACACAATTCAGTCCTTAACATTGACATTTTCCCCATCCCTCCACCCCCTCACCTTTGGCAACCATCAGCTTATTCTCTATATCTATGGATCTGTTTCTATTTTGTTTTGTTGATTTACTTGTTTTGTTTTGTTTTTTTAGATTCCACATATAAGTGAATCCATACAGTATTTGTCTTTCTCTGACTCATTTCATTTAGCATAATACCCTCTAGGTCCATCTGTGTTGTTGAGAATGGCAAGATTTCTTTCTTTTTTATTGTCAAGTAATATTCCATTGTGTGTGTATATATATCATTAATCCATTAATCTATCAATGGACACCTAGGATTCTTCCATATCTTGGCTATTGTAAGTAATGCTGCAATAAATACAGGGGTACATATATCCTTCCCAATTAGTGTTTTCATTTTCTTCAGGTAAATACTCAGAAGTAGAATTGCTGGGTGTATTGTAGCTCTATTCTTAATTTTTTGAGGAAGCTCCATACTGTTTTCCACAGTTGCCGCAACAATCTACAGTCCCATCAACAGTGTGCGAGTGTTCTTTCTTTTCCCCACATCCTCACCAGCATTTGTTATTTGTTGATTTATTGATGTGACCCATTCTGAATGGTGTGAGGTGATATGTCACTGATGATTATTCCCTGATGATTAGTGATGTCGAGCATCTTTATATATGTCTGTTGGTCATCTGTATTGTCCTCTGGCAAAACGTCTATTTAGAGAAATGTCTGTTTAGGTCCTCTGCTCATTTCTTAATTGGATCGTTTAGGGGGTGTTTGGTGGTAAGTTGAATGAGTTCCCATGTTTAATATATCGCTCAAAGAAACAGAAATTAATTGGCATCTAAATTGAATATTGAACATTTACATCACTAAGGGAAGTCCCTAAAATGCCTATTCCTACAATAAAACAACATATCCTCCAAGGAGACTCGTGCCCATCAGAATGTAGTCCTCCTGAAGTTTGACTTTGGCAAGCACATTCTACTGAAGAGGGCAAGGAGTAATACTAAGGTCAACACTATGGTTAATAGATTTAAGAAAAGGAAATAGGTACGAGCTTTGAAACAATCCAGCATTTTCTTTTTCTTTTTCTTTTTTTTTTTTTCCGCAGACATTAAACACATGGTTGTTGGGCTCTTATTAATGAACAGCTCAATCTTCTAGAGGATTCTTTCCTGTTGCTATTCGAAAGATTTGTTTGGGGCTTTTAAGAGTTATAATGGAACAAGTAGTCAATTATTCAAATGAGTTCACTAGGTATCATAAATGTCCTACCAAATTAAATTATTTGTTGCACTAGATTAATCCCTTGATTGGTCTATTAGCCTCATAAGGGTTAATATGTGTAAGAGTTAAATGTAATTTTCAATCAAATATATTTTTATTATGTCATGACTATTGATTTTTTTCCACTGGGCAAAGTGATCCTTTAAATTTAAAACAGAAGCAATAGAACAATAATAATTTATAGTTTCTCTTTTTTATTGCGGAGATTTGTATTTTCTCTTTTAAATGATTTTAAGGATTTCAAAGTCCTAGCCTTTCATATTTAGGAGTTCTCAGAGAATTAAGTGCCCTAAGCACGAATTAACTTTTCTCCTACACATCTAAAATGATACTAGCTATCTGCAGACTTTGAGAATCGAGAAAACTGTCACTCAGATCCTTTGTGTTCTTTAAACCTTAAAAATCTTGTTTGCATAAAATTCTCTCTTCTTCTGTAGTACGTTCTGTTAAGTTTCTGAAGTCTTTCCACAGAAAAATCCTTCATTACAACCATATTGTTTTCCTTACCCTGTGTCATTTTTCAAAATGGTCCTTCACGATTTCTAATTAAGTTTATTTTTTAATGACCTCCACGGTTTATTAGAAAGGTCTTCCATTCTACTACTTAGGAATTTATTATGGAATAGAAAGTTTTTTAAGCAATCTATGGTCAGAGATCTCGCGAGGGAAAAGATCTTCCAAATTCTAGGCTCATAAGGTTAGAGGGACATTAGTGGACACAATTTTCTCCATAATCTTTTATTATTCTGCACACAAGAGTAAAGTATCAGGTCTAACTTTACAAACTCTTCGTTTCCCTGACGCTCAGAAAACTAAGGGGTCAAGGGCTAAGTGCCAATTGGGTCTTAGCTGTGGCCCCAATTCCTGCAGTAGTGGAAAGGCACCCGGTCACATCCTGTCTAGGGAAATCCAGGGGCAGAAGGCGGGACGCGGGAGTCAGCCGCAGGGCACAAGCTGCATAGCGGCCAGGGAAGGAGGGACGCGGGAAAGGCTGGACGCGCGAGGGGCGGGAACCGTGGCCGGGGCGGTGCTCGCAGACGCGAGAAGCGCTAGAGGCCGCCGCACCGACGCAGCCCCGCCCCGCCCCGCCCCGCCCTGCCGCGTCCTGCAGGTCCCATCCCGCAGCGTCCTACCGGCGCGCTCCTCGCCTCATTCCCGCGCAGAGGCGCCCGCCGGTGTTGCCAGCGCAGCCATGGCTCAGCACTTCTCCCTGGCCTCCTGCGACGTGGTGGGCTTCGACCTGGACCACACTCTCTGTCGCTACAACCTGCCCGAGAGCGCCCCGGTGAGTGGCGCGGGCTGTCTTGGGCGCAAGGCGTGCAGCTTTCATGGCGGCTGGGGCTGGAGTTTCCTCCTGTCTTAGGCTGCGGCGAGCACCGCCGGGGGCCTGCAGCCACCGCGCCTTTGCGCAGAACTCGGCCTCCGCCCGCGAGACGGGACGGAAGTGTGCATCCCCGGTTCCCCGCCCGTGCCCTGGGCTCCGGATTTTTGAGCCCAGCCACTAGCCAAGTTTGAAAAAGGGTTGCAGAAGAAAAGGGAGGAGGAGACAAATTGTGCAAGATCGGGCTGGGGTAACAGCTCTTGGGGCAGAGGAAGGGCGGGTCTAGGAGAACTGGGGATGTCCTTTGCAGATTCCGGGCTTGCAACTTATCTGCGAGTCTTATTCTGGGCACCAGCAGCGCGCCTACGCAAGCACCTCGTTAGGGGCTTCTATTTTGCTTGGCCGCATTTTTCCCTTTGCACCTGTCAGTTTTGAAACACTGCAGTTGGAGAGATTGTGTGATGTATTGGAAGGAATACTATCCCAAAAGACATTAAGATCTTAGCCCTAATCTTGTCTTTTAACAGGAGAAGAAAATACACATTGTGCACCTACCACGTGCTCCATGCACCTTAAATAAGTTCTAATCCTAACGACAGCCTGCAAAGTTTGGGTCCTCACTGCGCTTTGGTGGGGAGGGAAGGGTGGAATATGTATGATTCCACATCTGTACCCTCAAATGAATTGTCCTTCTTCCCCCATTTGGTTTCACAAGAAAACATGAAAAATTCACAGTTTTTTTTTTATTATTATTTTTTTGTCAAAGATCTAAGCATTCAAGTAGAAAAAGCTGGTTATGAGCACAGTGGTCAAAGCGAAGACTCTGTAGGGAGACTTCCTAGCTTAGGGCACCAGCTCCTCCGTTACTAAGTCTGTGACTTGGGCAAGTTACTTAACCCGTATGTATTCTCAGTTTGCCATCTGTAAAATGGGGCTAATAATAGAATGACCTCAAAAGCTGGTTGCAAGGATTAAATGGGTAATAGATGTTTAATGCTTAGAGCAGGATCTTGCACGGACACGTGTTTGCTTTTATGGGCACCATCCAAACCATTTCCAAGCCTCACCGTTTATGGATAGAACGTTAGGTCATTGGTGCAGACATCTACCAGGCTCCTTAATGTGAGGTCAGCAGTTCAGGTACCCAGTCAAGGGTCAAAAGAGAGTCTGAATTACTCCTGTTTTCTATTATGCACTTAAAAAAAAAAAAGTATACTGTTATTATACTTTTCTGCTTTCCCACTGTACAGGTATTTCCTTAGTTATATCAATATTTACGAAGGCCTCTTGATCCTTTGGCCACTATCTCTAGGTCTTTGATTCATATTTTCCTTCCCTCTGTGCCTTTCACATCCCCTCCTGGTTCATGTTTTGTTGTATCTTCTCTCTAGTCATCTTCATTTGGAGGAAATATTGTTAAAAACCATTGTCATGTTGCAGCCAATTTTGTGCATGTGTGAGCATGAGATTTCAGAGTACAAGATTCTTGAAGACAAGAATTCTTTGCTACACGCCTCAAATATAAGTGATGTTTAAAGTTTGGAAACAGTAACCTAGTGTGCTTTGGATCCTGTTTGGTTTAGAAATCTTTATTAAGTACCGGCAGTGTGCTGAGAAATGTAAAAAAGTTGGGGGTACACAGATAACACACAGGCCTTTGAGTGGCCTTTTAATGGGCTAAGTTGCTCAAGAGTTAGCTCCAGTCCCCTGTGATGAGGGCAGGATTACCACCCTTGCTGCAGGCTCTTTGTTACCTGTGCCTGGGGCCATCCGCCCTTGTCACACTAACTTCTCGTGTGTCAGGTCTCATCTTAAATAGCATTCCCTTTCCTCCCCCATCCCACCTCCAGTTTTCCATGAAACCCTTAATTTCTCATAGCACTTACAAGTAGTATTAAATTTTTGTTTACTTGTTGAACTCTTCCCCTAAAGCCTTAGAGCCATGACTTCTTGACATCTGTGTGTTCTTTGTATCAAGCTCAGTACTTGGCATATAGTGGGTTCAATAAATAATTGTGGAATGATTGAATAAATAATAGGTATTTTAATCACTGAAAATAGCACTTAGAGCCACTGTTCTAAAAGGCGTTTTGCTTTGATGAACTGGTTTGATTCCTTACAACTGTTTGGAGAGGTAGATGTTTTTATCCTCACAATCACTATTTAGAGGTGAAGAAAACCAAAGCACAAAAAGGACAGATAGCTTATCCAGAATCACCCAGCAAGGTGGTCTGGCTGCCAAATTCTGCCCCACCCCCTACCCCGCCCTCATGGTTTATGTGCTCTGCGAAGCCCAGAGGAGAACCCTGGAGTGAGTGATGCTTGAGCTGGGTCTCACCACAGGAGTTAGAATTAGCAGGTGAGGATGCAAAGTGAAAACTGTAGGCAGAGGAAATACAGCCAGGGCAAGGACCTAGAGGTGGGTGGCAAGCAGAAGGTGGGGAGTGGTAGCAGGAGAAGACGCTGGAGAAGTCAGTGGCAGCTGCATCAGAATGCTGTGAGCGCCTCTCACTTCAGTCTCATAGTCAGTAAGTGCAGAGTGCTGTGCAAACTGGAACTGGACATGTCACCTCACCTGGCAGCTTAGAAAAGGCATCCTAGAAGTGATGACACCTATGCTCTCCTGGGGTTACAGACTCAAAATTGTATGGAACCAGGCAGTTACAATTGTGTGAGTGGCAGAGTGGGGCCTGTGACAGCCAGTGGAGTGCATGCCCCTTCTGAAGGGGCAGCCATGCTGGACTCCTACCAACATTTGCCAAGAGTAGAGACTCAGTCTTACCAGATCTAATTCTAAGACGAGTTAGAAATCTAGACTTGTGTGAGAGGTCTCTCAATTGTTAAATGTTAGCTCATTTTCAAACAGCAGGATTCTAGGTTTCCCGTATAGCAAAGAAAAATATATGACACCCAGTTAAATTTGAATTTCAAATAACAAAAACGTTTTTAGTATACATATGTTCCAAATATGTCATGCGTTATGCTTACATTAAAAAATTATTTGTCGTTTATCTGAAAATCAAACTTACATAGGTATTTCATATTTTATCTGGCAACTTCAGGTAGGAACCAAACATAAATTGTGGTCTGCATATGGCCCATAGGGCACCAATTTGCAGCTGCTGTGGTGTGTGCATTATCAGTCAGGTGAGATTGCAAGAGAGGGTAAGTGGCAGCCAAGCCTGGGATGGGAAGGAGGCTGGTCATGGAGGCCCTGTGCCCCGTGAAGGCTTCTGGGATGACTCAACATAATTTAAGGAAAAGCTCCAAGAACCGAGGCTTTGGGACTAGAACAGGGATTCCAACTCTCTCCTGTAACAGGAACGCAGCTGTGGATGCCCCTGTTGGCAGCCCTACTAGAAAGGGCTCCTTTCTCTCAGGAAGAAACCTAACCTGTTGGAATCACAGGCCCATATCTTAATCAGTATTGCCAAGAGGTGAGAAACTCCCATTGTCCAAAACCAAATAAATTCCCTTGACCAGAGGCAAGTCTAATAGTGTACAGTAACCATTGGTAGCTTGAAACTGGCCATGGTAGGGGTATTCATACCATGGAAATGGGCAAATGCTACAGGTCAAGGCCCCTTTTTAACCAGCACATGACTGATAATAATAGTAGTACTTAAAGAGCATACAAGCTCTTTGTTGAGAAGTCAGGTCTGTCAACATCAGGAGAATATTTATTTTGTGGTTGCTTCTGGAGGCTTCCTCTGTCCTTTTCCCTCAGTTTTTCTTATGGTGGAAAAATAAGAGATATTTCCTGCATGCAATTGAGGTTTCTTGAGTCCTATTCTAGATCACCTGCCTGGTCCTTGTGAGAATTCCTCTTTGAGGCTCCCCTGTGTCAAAACAGAAACAAGTAATGAGTTTGATATCCTGTATTCAAGGGAAAACATTCCATGGATTGGGGGAGTACAGCGCCTCGCCAGCAATAGAGCACTCCCCAGGAAGGATTTTGGGCAAGAATGAGTTTTATGGAGCATTAGAAGAGGCAATGCGGAAACAGAACACGATTGGCTAGGAGTTCGCGGATTTCCTTATAAGACTAGCAGGTCCTGTTTCTTAGGGTAAGGTAAGCTACTATAGCGCAGTTGGAAGAGTGTGATTGGTGTATGTTAGGTTTCCTAAACAGGTGTTTCCATCAGTGCAGGCTGATTTAGCTTTAGATTTGTGATGTGCACGGGGCCATGGGGGCAGCATACATTTTGTGAGCCTGATATGTGAATTAACTTTATCAACTGAGGTGGGGCCTTTCCAGCAAGGTGAACGGAGGATAGATGTAATGATAGAGTGGTCAATATGTTTATCATCTTGGTGATGTGTTAAATACATTGATAAAGCTTTGTCAAGTCTTAATGATCAAGTCTTAAGAGTAAGTTGTATAATTGTGTACTGATGGCATAATTTTGGAGTATAAAAAAGACACTACAGCTCCCTGGGGCTCACAGGAGTGTTAAATTGCCTGTGAAGGGAGATTAAACTGAAGAGCTTTACAACTCTTTCCCTCCCACCTGTCCCATGAGTGATCCCATCAGGTCTTCAGGTCTGTGATATTAAGAATGAATAGTGAATTTTATATTTTCTCTTTTTTTCTTCCCTTATCTACAGCTCATTTATAATAGCTTTGCTCAGTTCCTGGTCAAGGAGAAAGGATATGGCAAGGAATTACTCACTGTGACTCCAGAGGATTGGGATTTCTGGTGGGTTTTTTTTTTGAGGTCTGCACATTCCCTCTGATTTTTAATTGTTGCTGGTAAAATTTTAATGCTTTCTTTTCTATGGAGGCAGAAAGTGAAATGAGAAATTGAGTCAAAGGACTTAATGCCTTCTATATTAAAAGTTTTATGTTTAATGAGTTAAAGTCCTTTCTACTTTTAAGTTTAGACAGTTAATTAAATGTGAAAACGAGCTATGAGTGTATGTGACTAATTTGGATATTTTTTCATGGTTGCATCATTATTAAGAATTTCAAAGGTTATTAACTATCTCTAAAATTTACATCTTTTAAAAAGTATTTATTTTATTGCCCTTCAAATACAGAACTGTAGGAGAATAAGTGTCTCAATTAGGACATGGTTTTCTGTAATTTGGAAAGATATTCCTTTGTCTAAGATTTTTATTGCTTATTCCCTTCCTGAGTTAGGATTCTGGGTTTGGATTCTCAGCTTTCTGAGGCTTCTTTTGTCTTTCTTCCTCATTTAAACAAAAAAAAATCCAAAATTCTATTAAACCACTTTAAATTCATCAGATAAAAATTAATAGTAATCATAAAACACATCAAAAATATGTATGGAAGTAATTCTAGAGCAACGATGTTCATCTATAATACATTCTTCCAATGTTTAGTTAGTCCTTTTTGATACATTCCTTTTGTAAAAGGAAGAAACAAAACCATTTTACTATATGAACCACTGACTCTGAAAATTTTACTGTGGACCAAAGTAAATAATTCTTCTAAAGTACCCTGTCATTTTTTGTTTAATTTTCTTGGCCATTATGCCTCCTTGCTCTTAGTATTTATAACAATGAATCTGTATCTCTTTTTCTCCCCAAATCCCTCAAGTCTTTTTATATTGAAGAACCTAAAACTTAGTATTTGACTTTTCTTTTAGTCGTTTTAATAGTATACCTTGCCCCAGAGGGCTCCTCTTATAACCTGACCAAATTGAGGCAAAATCCAAGGAGTAAAGAAAGACTCTGGCTAAAATCTTAACTTGCAGAATATGATTGTGCATGTGTATGTGAAGGGTGAGGGAGAGGTATGTGTGTTTTATTTAATCGAGAACATTTGTACATTTTAACAGATGTGGAATGATATTCATTTTTGTTCTTTATGAGCTTTGTATTCCTCTTTTTAAAAGCTTAAAGATTTTAGAAAGTAAACATGCCGTCCTTCATTTGCTCACATAACAATTTTCCTTATATACTTGCTCAATGGATGATATTTAATTTTAGAATTTTTGGATGGTCTTAATTGTTTGATTAACTTACCATTCACCTGGGTGGGAGGATCCCTTTTGCACATTGTGACTTTTTGAAAATATAGATTATTTCTTGGGTTAGGTAAATAAATGAACAGATTGGTAACCAAACATTTCTATTTTAGTTGCAAGGGCTTAGCATTGGATCTGGAAGATGGGAACTTCATTAAACTTGCAGATAACGGCACTGTCCTCAGGTAAGTTAGTTGTGAAAAACTTGACTCTTTCCAGGACATTATTATATAGCATTTGATCATTAAAGTATGGTTAAATATTATTTTTTTAGTCAATCAGGTGACAAATTGTCTGTGTGCCTGCAGTTCTTTGTATGAATGGTCTCAACCATTTAAATCTTAAACATTAGGCTTAAACATCTTGTTTCTTTAAATTTAGCTCATCAGAAATATTTGCAGGAAACACAATAGAACGTTAATAACTTGCTTTATGTCATTAACCAACACTACTGCAAAAGACCCTTGGAATTACATTGTGTTCAGTGGATATGTAGATACTGGAATAAAATCAGAGATAGAAGGAGCATGGATGTTGGGTAGGGGTTGGTGGTCCATTCACACCTCTCTTTCTTCCTCCATTTATCCAAACTTGCCTCCATCATGCAAAACTCATGCTGTATCCCATTTCCTTCTTTAAGTTTTTCTAGACTATTTGAACCTTCATCAATCTCTCTCCCTCTCCTGCACGCAGTGCTGACTATCTTTCCTTCCCGCCTCTTGGGAAGAATCCAACACTTTGAGTGTCGATAAGAGTAGGGCAAACAATTGAGAAGCAGCTCCTGTCACTGCTATGAGTCTTACAGAGGGCACCACGGAATGAGCATCTATTTTTTCCCCCAGTACTGATAGTACAAGCAAGTCAACATGGCCAGGCAGTTGTGCGATTTATCATTTATACTCACAGGAGAGGATGCTCAGAGCGGGTTATCCTTTATACATACTCTCTCTTTTGATAAATCATTCTTTTTGCACAGTACAAACTCATACTTTCCCTCAGACTTTCCCCTGAGGTGCAGCTAGCTAGAGCTTTGTGGCCCCGTTTCTGATCATTTTGTTATTCATTTGCATGTTTTTCCCTGGGTAACAAGACACATTGTAGCTTTGACCCTGACCTTTAACTCGACTGTCATATTATTGCAGTGTGCTTGGCTATCTTAAATCATGGGTAAAAGGATAGAAAGCATTCCACAGTTTTGCTTCTTTCTTTCATTGTTGTGTCTGTCTTTCTCCCCTGCTCCCTGCAACCCTCCTGCAAGGTCTGACCCTCTCCATTTAAGTTATAGCTAACCTACAGTTCATTATGAATTTACTAGCTTATCGCCTTGATGCGTGCTTTCATACTTGTCTGATCATATTTCCTACTCAGGATTCCTCCATCTTTACATAGTGCTTTCTAAAATGTTAACCTCTTTACAAAAAGGAGCCCATTTGTGATTTTTCCTCCATTTGCCCTTTTTATATCATTTCTTTTTCCCTTTATTTTGCTTTGCTACCACACTGTAATACCAAGAGAAGAAGAATGATACTCTCTAGCATTATAGTTTCTCATAATAAACTACATAAAATATCAACTGTTTCTCTACAGGCTAAGCATCCTTAAGCAGGACCAACTGATGCAAAAGCAATATTATAAGCACTGAAAATAGCTACTTTCTTGTCTTGCTATTCTGTTTCATCACATATGTCTCCGTTGCCCTCCTTTATGTTTTTGGCCACACTTATGTCCTTGAGTGGACAGGTGGCTCGCCCACCCTCACAGTACTCTGTGCTCACAGCTGGCCCACCCCCTGGATGCCGGGCGCCTCCCACTGTTCCTGCTTACATGCTAACTCTGCTTTCTGCTGCTCTTTCTCTCTTGCTGCCAGACCTAATCCATACAGTTGTTTTTTAATTGTTACATTTAGGTTAGTTTTACCTTCATAGTTGTATGAAAACTTCTTAGGAAAGGGTAGTATCATAGATCTTTCAGAGAAATTACAGTTTCTACATTATAGGTCCAGAGCAGAGACCACAATGTGGACCTCAGAGTAAGCTGCTCTTGATTGCTTGCTAGTTGGTGGATGACATGGAGGAAGAACTAGAGCTGTCAAGGGAAATGCCTTATAGAATCCTACATGGGGAAGTCATCCAGAAAAAAGAAACAAGGAAAACTTTTATCAGTTTTAGACGGGATCAACAGTAGCAAGGCTGGAGGAAGGGGCATTCAAAGGAACCATTGATGAGCAGTGTGTCTCATCTCTCCAAACCAGGGCAAGCCATGGCACAAAGATGATGGCTCCCGAGGAGCTGGCCGAGGAATATGGCAGGAAGAAGTGGAAGTACTTCATGTCAGACACTGGAATGGCTTGCCGGTCAGGTATGACTCACGTGGGGCAGCACCGCCATTCCCTCCCCTTTTGTTTTGGACCCTGAACCTGCTACATGAGAATATGAAGAAGGCTCTTCTTGCCTCTTGCTGGGCAGGATGCTCAAGGGAGCAGCTGTGGTTTCATAGGAATAGGACATGTTTTTTCTACATATATCTGATTTCTCTTTGGCAGTTGGTTCTGTTTTATTTAACCTTTTGTTGATATTCCTTTTTCCTGCTTTTGTTCTGAAGTAAAAAGATAGCATTTAGGAATAATACATTCCTTAGTGATCTGTATTTTTATGTTTATTATCTGCTTGGTCCTTTTGTTTCTCCATCCTCCATTTCTCCCTGCATTCATCTTACCCACCTCTCTTTTTTTCTAGAATTCTGTTCCTTACTGCCAGTTCTAGTATCTTCTCCCTTTGTCTTTTCTTTTTCTTAATTGTAGATTATTTTATGCATTTTTCCCAGTCTTTAAAGAGCCTCACCATGGGTAAACATGAAAAGAGTTTTCAAAAATTATTTACAGACATAGATGCACATAAAGTAACAGGGAATGATTAAAACATGAACAGATGTTATCAAAAGTCATAATTGTTAGTTTTTCATTTGTTCTAAATTTTTGGTCATCTTTTCTCACACTATAGTTTTGAAATGAACCTGTTCTCCTTTAGAAAATGTGGTTACCTGAAAATAGAGTTCTTCTTTATCACTATTGTGTTTGCATTATTTGTTACATTCACTATCTTTTGACAGTTTTGTTTTTGTAGAGAGATGAAAATGTCAGGAAATATGAGTGCTCTTGATAAAATAAGTTGATAGGAAAAACAGACTTCACATTGGGGTTAGTTATAGAATGCTTTCACACATCTCAAGTCACGGTAACTAGTGGAAGTTAAATGGGTAGGTAGCCTTTTCCTCAAGTGAGGATAGAGAATTTTTGTCTCTCTAAATGTAGACTGTTATTAATAACTCAGAAAAGCTAGGCACATAGCTAAGTGTTTCACTCTGACATCTATTCAGAAACAGAGTGTATATTAAAGAGGTAAAATATTTTCCAGCTATGAAAAGAATATTCACCCAATCTGACCCACCTGTTTACTCACTGCTCTGCCCACTGGATGCCCTGCCTCCTAGAATCAACAGCTTCATTTTGGTGCTTAATTTACCCAGGAGCCCTCCAAGGATGGTCTTGGAGTTTATCTACTCTTAACTGGGTTGGTTAGGGAAGTGTTTCTCTTCCAGGTGCTCAGTGGTCAGGCAGTGACATAACAGAGACCTGTTGTTTCTGCAGAATAAAAAGGGACAGCTAATGCCTTTAAAAAAATTATACTTATTTTTTTTAATATAGAGACATATAAAAGAAGAAAGATAGCCTGATTTTCCACAGCGCAGTTAAACTTTGTTTACATTTATAAAAGGTAATGTAAGCATATGGTTAGCAAATTTAAATATATAGAAAGGAATAAAATGGTGATAATATCCAACCCTTGTCCCCCAAAGTTCCCTTTTGCCAAAGCTTATTTTTTTAAAGTATATAAAAGAGATCATACATTTTCTGTATTTTGCCCTTTCTAATTTATATCTTAGAGATCATGTCACCTTAGCACACACACTGATATACCTCACTCTTTTAAGTGAGAGCATGCTCTACCATCCACTGCCTGTCTCATGATTTATCAGTCTACTCTTGGTGGACATTTACATTGTGTCTGGTGTTTGGCATTACAGACAAGCTTGCAGTGATATTTTCATGCTTTATGCTTTTGTAAATATATCTGGGGTAAATTCCTAGAGGTATAGATGCTCTAAGGTTATGCAGGCTTAAATTTTTGATTAATATGGTCAAATACGGCCTTTATTTTTAGAAATTCCAGTTGATTTTTTATATACTGTTTCTTACATTGAGTGTATTCATCCTCAAAGGTAAGCAGAGTTGTCAGAGGCATTTCCAACCAGTACATTTTGGTGTTTAAAGCACTGATAGATATAGACATTTTAATGACAGTTTTTCATAGTCCCTTTTCAGATTGTTGACCTGGGTTAAGTATAGTTTTCCTTTCATTTGCTCCCCGCCAACCCCACCCCGCAAACTGGCAGTTTATGCAGAAACAACTTGGTATAGTGGAAGTCACAAGGGCCTTGGAACCAGCCCTGGATCATATTGAGTCTGTTACTTGCTGGAGAGAGTGATCTGGTCAATTATTAGAACACTCTTAGCATCACTTTTCTCATCTTCAGATGGAGAAAATATCACATCTATAAGACAAATGAGACTTATGCTAACATAAATTGTTCTTACCCTCAATGGGTTCATTCATGTGCCTTTGTTCCATTACCACTAAGGATATGTAGTTTGCAAAGGGAATGGTGTTGGCATTGTATTCTTGGGGAATGTTCTTCTGTGTGCAAAACTTAATGAATATGGAACATGGTCTTGATTTAGAGACTTGTTTTATTGAACTGAGCTCACCAGTCACTTCACTTCCAATGAGCTATCTGCTCTGTAAGCAGGTGAAGGGTCACAGCTTTCATGCAGTACAGTCTCAGAGTTTTGGTGTTGGGAAAGGCATTGAGAGCATCCTGGCCCAGTTAATGGGTCAAGGCTGAACAATTCTCATTGTGTCCACGGTTGACAGTTGAGTGATATCATCCTGTTGCCTTGTGAGTGAGAGTCAATGAGCCCTTCTCATTAAACTCAGGTTATTTGATTAGACCCAAATCAAGACTCATAATCAATATTTAAACTCTTGAACTGAATTTCTTCCATTAATACCTACAAAGGGAGAGAAAAGAGAGAGAGAAAGCAAAGATAGACAGCAATGATGAGACGCCACAGTGCTCAGGACAGCTAGCCATCAGGTTCAGGGAGGTCCCTCTGGTGTCAAAGGCAAGAGATGAGATAAAGAGCAGGTTAATGAACCTTCATAAGCTGTGCCCACTGTCTGGGGTCCAGGGAACCTGGAGATTTTTGTGGTCTTACAGTGTAGCAGGGCATGGGCAGAAATGTATGTTGGATATCATCTTCCTTTTGTTCCAGATTTCTGGCAAAGCCATTCCTCACCTTTCTTCAAAATGAAAAATAGTCTGAGATGTTACCCCAACAATTTCAGCTCTGAAAGCATAAAAAACAGGAAGACCATCAACCAAAATATTCTCAACTGAAAGGACACAAACCAACACAGCTGATTTGTGAATTAACAGGAGAACTTTGACTTTATTTTTATACATTCTGCATAATTCGACAATAAGAAGTGAGGGGCATTAATGATATTTAAAGGGATAGACAGAGGATTTTCTCCTAATGTATACGTGACACTTCATCTTTCCAAAATAATCCATTCTGTCATTTGATGACTCATTCATTCAACAAACATCTTTTTGAGTGCCTACCATATGCTGGGTATTGTGCTTAGTGGATGCTGAGGAAAAGACAGCTGTATTCAGTAACCTCACATATAGTTTACCAATGGGAGGAAGTGAGACTCAAAATCAGGCAGTTATAATACTGTGCACAAGAGTCATTATGACCATTTGAAAAGGACTTTTCTTACATTAAATTAAATCTGGCTGTACCTATTGGTTCTGTTTGATTCTGCTTTCTACCAAGGTCTCTAGAGGACTTGATGGGTTTGGGTTTCTCCAAAGCAGAGTGCTTGCTGCTGATCCCAGCAGGCAATGGCGAAACGGTAGAGAGGGTGAGACATGGAAGGAAAGAACACTGGGGACTGGATTCCACTGGGACTTCTGAGGAGAAGCACAGAGAACACCTCCCAGAGTTGTGAATCCAGGGGACAGGAGGCTGGGTGTTTGTTCACTGGCTCCTGACCCTGTTGGTTGAGACTTGCCACAAGAGCCGCGTGAGCTCCAGAGGCTTCCAGAGAAAACAAATGATGCAGGTGTGTTTGAGTGGGATGATGCTTTTCAGCACAGCTGTGGCTGGGATTAGACATGGGCCACGGATGCGACATGGTTCATCAACAGTGTCTGCCTATGGGCAGCAGATTCAAAAGTGACATCTGTAACAGAGAAGGGCTTGAGTTCAATTCTGCCATAGGGCCGAATAGGATAAGGCAAGTTCTCCTCCTCCTTGAGATCTTGGAGTGTGTCCATCCTGTGCTCCTAGGTTTTCCTAGATAAGCACAGCGTGTCTTCACGTGATGTGTTGTTTTGTTTTGTTTTATTTATTTCTTTCATCACCCTGACTGTTCTTACACTGTACTGAAATTGGATAAAAATTAAATGTGATACTGTATGTAGGTGGGCCAACCAGCACAGATGTGGAAAGGCATTGTTGTTGAGAGCACTTCATGGTACTCCAGTCTTAGGCTGAGTGTTTTGAAATTCAGTGACGTTAATAGCATAGATTGTGGCTTTTTCGTAATCCATTTTATTTGGGGGATATAGCCTATTTTTAGTTTAAAAATATAACTTTAATATTTTTGAATAAAATGTTTAACTTATGGATATTATATTATAACTTTCTTGTAGTATCCTTATAGCTTAAACCTTTTTAAAAAGCCTGTGATGGAGCGATTTTTAATTGAAGTGGAGTCTTCTTTAACTAAACCAAAATCTATTGTCTCTTCAGCCAAGTTTATGTGTATGCCACACAAATGAGGCATTAATTTGTTCCCAGTTTAAACTTTTGTTCTTTTTTAGGAAAATACTATTTTTATGATAACTACTTTGACCTGCCAGGAGCTCTTCTATGTGCCAGAGTGGTGGACTCTTTAACAAAGGTGAAAAAACTTTTTTTCATTTTTTAGAAAACTATGATATATGTATTTAATCATAAATCAGAGGGTTTATTATACATATCTTTTGAATTGAGATTTTACTCAGTTTCCTCTTTGTGGTTTCAGAGGTGACTGAAGAAGGTAAAACAGAATTTGGTCAAAATATTTTTGTAAAATTAAATAGCAGTGATTGTTCTTTTCCCCAAGGATATAAATATATTCTCCAGCAGGGGGCGCAAAAGTGTAGGAAAAAAATACCAAACTTACATTTGGAAAAATATTTTCCTGGTTTCATTAACAGAATTTTAAAAAGTCATTAAGAAAAGTCCACATATCCTTAAGAATTCTAAATAATGTAAAACCAGAAAAATGAGATAAAATTGTTAAATTCATTTTAAGCACAGTTTAATGCATATATACTTTCATTTTGTACCATATATCAAAATTAAATAGATTTCTGGTTATATCAATTTATTCTTTGAACTTAAGACCCGTGACCCAATTTTATGTCAGATTCATTTTCCTTTTTGCACGTGTTGTCTTTTAAAGTCACAGCGATCGTGTTTATAATAGAACATAGGCAGTGGTTTATTTTTTACTCAGAATTACAGTCATGTGTTTATGAAAGTTTCTGTGGAGTAGTAGTTCAGGTATGTTTGTAGAAGTTGTTAACATGAGATGGAGTCACTTTTTCATTTCATAGTGACTACAACCAAATGTATCAGTCTTTAAATATTTTGGAGTTTGTATAATTGGATATAAATATCTAGTAGTTGGTCTTTGTTTAGATGGAAATACTGCTTAATGTTTCCACGAAAGCAAAAGGTTGTAGGGTTGTGGGTTTTAATGTAAAATTTTATTTGCTTTCTGGTTTAAAAAAATCTTAGTAAAGATGATTTACATTCTGGATTCAGAATCTCCTTGATGTCTCCTATAGAGACTCCTTGCTCTTTTACATTGAAATTCAGATAAATGCACTGAATTCTAAATAAACTAGCTTTTAGGATTTTAAGGCTTCAGGCTTCTTAGCCTCATAGTACATGAAGTAATATATTTTGATATCTCAGAGGCTATAACATTGTAAATTTACTCATGTTAAAACTGTTCTATACTTTTTATACTTTTATTTGGGCTATATGAGCTATGCAATATTTAGTCATATGAGTATATATCTTTGTAGCAGTGATTTTCATGGAAGATTTCTGTTTCTAAAATCACATTTAGAAGAATAAGTTTATTAACCTATTATGTATTCATTCTAAAACATGAGTCCCAATTTTAAAATATAGTACTGTTCGCCAAGTATTTTCTGCTATGCATGGAAACAATTATTGCGTGTATTACATTTATTTATTTATTTATTTATTTATTTATTTATTTATTTTTAGGCGAACAATGGTCAGAAAACATTTGATTTTTGGAAGGATATAGTTGCTAGTATACAACACAATTATAAAGTGTCAGCTTTTAAGGGTGAGTAATGTCAAGAGAGACTTTGTAGTAGGTGTTTGTTAAATGCTCTGTGTCTAATGAATTACTTAGAAGTTACCTATTCTGCTATGTTCCTTAATTGGGATTTAATTTGCCCCTAAATATCACTATAAAGTTGGTACCATTTATCTTTTAAGAGTTCCTTTTGCTTCTGTGTTTTATGGCCATATTTGCCTGTATTCTAAGCTGTGCTGTCTTTTGCATACCTGCCAATAGGGTTGTTCTGTCTGTTCCCCAGAACTGAAGTTCTAGCTTTGCTGTTTCCTGGCTTGGGAATGTAACCATTCATGTAGTAGTTATAGACAGTTGGGAAAAGTGAAAATTCCATTCTCGCTGCTTAAAAAACCTGACTGGTTGAGCCAGAATAAGAGCAGATATCACTAACCTGAGCCTAGGGATTCATGGTTCTAGTCATAGATTTGCTTGGGTTACACAGATTACTTCTAAGGAATAGAGATGCCTTTATAGTAAGTTACCCTGGGGACTTCACCCAGACTGTTCTGGTTCAATCGATGGGCTAGTGGAGGCTCAAGAACAGTATTTTCCAGCCTAGAAAAATATTGCCTTTTGATCGACATAAAAATTGCTTGCCTTCCTTTTATGTAATTTTACCATCAAAATAATCCTAAATATTATGACTAAAAACATTTCAAGGCAACAAATAGTGACCGCAGAATATATGTTCAAATTAATATTTCTCTGCTTTTTTTCCCTCCCAGAGGAAAGTCATTGTTGTGGGGTGATTGTCTCACTTTTTTATGCCTAGCCACCAGCCCTTCACCCTGGCTTAGAGGTCACATGTGATTCTGAGGGTGCCTTTTCACTCTCTACACTGAGTGCTAGGGTATGTGGGAATGCCTGTCTCCAATAGAGAGGCATATCCATGACAACCATAAAGCCACCCACCATTTTATTGTTTTACTTTCTATTGGCTTTGTAAAATGAAAAGCCTTAAAAGAAGGGCTGACAAATGCAGATTGCTACTGTTAAATAAATTTCACATAAAAATCTATTGATGTTATTTTATTGCATTGTAAATAAGGAGTAGGTAAAACATTTCATGCTTTAATAAGTGAGGCGCAGCTTAAAAGTTTTAAACAGCAATATAAAAATACAGTACAGAGCATAAATAAATAATGTCTCTTCATTTCTAGGCAAATTTTGAAACCCTTGACATTAGTTATAATTTCACTGGAATGGGAGGCATAAGGTACATACGCTAGTGTTTTGTAAACCCGCAAAGTCATATTACATAAAATTCAGTGAAGGAATTAAAGAGATCAAATTAATCACTCTTGTGTTAAATAAATACAGTAGGTCAGACACCTACTCCCAAGTTGTGAATAGTATGTAGAAAGCTTTTCTGCAGTCACAGAAAAGTTCAAAAAGGTTCAGGACTAAAGAAAGCACCTTGCATTTCAGGTTAATTTTAACATACCATTTTGGATTTTTATGAGAGCTATAAAAAGTTCATATGCACCTCTGTATTTGAATAGATCTGGATGCACGGGGCCACATAAGCCTTCGAGTAATGCACCATCAGAAAGATCCTATGGTATACAGTGTCTTTTAAATTTGAATATTCAAGTATTTAAGTTCTTTAAAGTTATGAAACCTCCTAAATGTTTCCTAGAAGTTCTCCTGTTAGTTATTAGAAACAGGCTTATTTTAAAAGGAAATGCTGAGTTTCTGAAATAAAATTTATCATAATTTGTCATCACAGATCAGGGGTCTTTTTGGTAATCATTTTATATTATTTTAGCTTAAATTTTTAAACACTGAAAGGACTCCACAGAAAACTTTGAAGTCTTAGGATTGCTGACTAGAAATTTGAGAGTCTTCACGTATCGTTTACTATTGCTGCTCACTTTTTCAGGGGGGGAATTTGTTGGTCTGAAAGCTCAAATCTGTATTTTAGAAAATTAGAATGAGTCATATTTTTTTCAGCCTACCTTCATATGCATTTTGTGGGATGGGGTGAAGTTGAGGAATGCCTTTTCAAGCATATTTATGTTAGCTTGGTGGGAATATGCTCACATTGGAGCTACTAAGAATCCTGAGAAAGAGGAGTGAACATACTCAGAGGAATATAGGCCATTCGACTCAGCGTTGGGCAACTGGAGCCACACCTGGTCATTTTCTGTAAGGTCGATTATGGCGCTTCCCGAAGCCTGATCCAGGTAGCCCTTGGCGTATTCATCATAGGTGTACATTACAGGGGTGCCGTTCTTATACAGACCTACCCAAACATGGGTCCCTTTCACATGCACATGGTATGAGAAATAGTATATTCCTGGTATCCTGCAAGTGAAGATTCCAGTTCTTGGGTCATAATGCTGCTGCCTGTTATACAGAATCTTATCAAATGGGATGGGAGTACCTATTGCTGGGTAAGCTTTGGAGAGAATAACGGTGAAAGCAGACACAGGCATTCCTATTACACCCTGATTGGCACTAACCAGAGGCATCCCAGAAAGACTGGGCCTTTGGCCTGCCTTTATAAAGCCCTCAGGAAGGGCTGCCTGACCTGGGGGCCCTGGGGGCCCTGGGGGCCCTGGGAGACCAGGCGTTCCAGCATGGCCTCTCGGACCTGGAGGCCCTGGTGGCCCAGTGGGTCCATTGAGGCCCTTAGTCGCTATGCCAGCGGGGCCAGGAAGACCTGGAGTTCCTGGATCCCCTTTAGATCCAGGGAATCCTGGAATGCCTGGTGGCCCAATGGGGCCTCTGGTACCTGGTATTCCAGGAGCACCTCTTGGGCCAGTCTCACCGTTGTGTCCAGGCATTCCCTTAGCTCCTGCTGCACCTGCAGGGCCTGGGAGACCACGAGGTCCTTCCACTCCAGGGTCACCTTTTGGGCCTGGTAATCCTGGGTTACCCTTAGGACCACTGAGACCTGGTTCACCTGGGTACCCTGGTTTTCCATCTAGACCGGAGGCACCTCTTTCTCCTTTAGCACCTGGGAGTCCTGCAGGCCCGACTGGCCCCGTCTCGCCTTTGGGGCCTGGGATCCCATGGTTGCCTGGTATGCCCTTTGGTCCTTGGGGTCCCATATTTCCAGGGGGTCCATTCAGACCTGGCTCCCCAGGATGACCTGCTGGGCCTTGTTCCCCTTTAGCACCTGGACTCCCTGGAAGGCCGACAGGTCCCCTTTGTCCCTTCAGGCCTGGCAAGCCTGGTTTCCCAAAGCCAGGAGCCCCTGGGGGCCCAGCTATTCCTGGAGCCCCAGGATGACCTTTGGTTCCCGGAATCCCTGGCTGGCCTGGGGCTCCAGCGGCTCCTGGCTTTCCAATGCCTTCTGGTCCTCGTTCCCCAGGAGGACCTTGGGGGCCTGGTGGGCCAATTGATCCCCTTTCTCCTGGAAATCCTCTATCACCTTTGATCCCTGGCTGTCCTGGAAACCCATTTTCGCCTCTTTTTCCCATTCCAGGAGGGCCAGGTGGTCCCATGGGACCCTGAGGGCCTGGAAGGCCCCTCTCACCTGGGCGACCAGGAGCACCGTATCCAGTTTCCCCTTTCTGTCCGTTCATACCAGGAACTCCTGGTGCACCCTTTTCTCCAGGAAAGCCCCTGGGTCCCGGGGCTCCTGGGGATCCCTGTTGTCCAGGTTTTCCTGAAACAGAAATTCCAGCTGGGCCGGGAATTCCAGGTGGTCCCGGTGGGCCCCGTGGGCCTGGTAAACCAGCTGGTCCAATATCTCCTTTTGGTCCATATGGTCCTCTCTCCCCTGGTTTTCCTGGCAGTCCTGGCAAACCTGGCTTCCCAGTTCCTGGTGGTCCCGGTGGTCCTGGCAGCCCTGGCTCTCCTTGGGGTCCAGGACTTCCATAGCCTGGTTTTCCTGCTGGTCCAGATGGACCTGGGTGCCCTCGAGGTCCAGTAGGGCCTGGTGGACCTGGAATACCTTGCTCTCCTCTTACTGGTATACCTAAAAGACATGCCCAGTACACACACCCAGAGAGAGAGTTGCTTAGAAACGTTGAAAATAGTCATTGCTTCTTGAAATATGAATCATGACAGAACATTGCAGTGTCAGTCCATTTTGGCGGACTGTTCTTAAATGGTTTCAGATAATACATTTTATATTGTCCTAAAAAACAGTGCTAGAGAAGATGGTTTCACAAACCCATAGCTAACATAATACTTTCATTACATCTAATGATCCGTGAAAATAAGCTAGGATTTACAAATTCATCTAGAATAAGAGTGTAATGGAGGCAAATTTATTATGTTTATTTTGGGAAACTCATCTGTCTAGAAAGGAAAGGAAAAAAGGTGTGACAGAAAAGGAAGAAAAAGACAAGTGCAGAATAAATGAGTAAATATTTAAGAACTAGCACAACTTTCCATCACAAACACTATCCTATGAGACATAAATAAGAAAGGTCCTTAATTCTGATTTACATCAGCCATGGCCCTGCTGAGCACAGTTGAGATTTAAGTTGATTTTCTTTCAACCTCAGTACATACCATGAGCTCTTACATTCTCCATTATTGACTTAAAATTGAAACAGAATTAGAGAATTGGGCTTAATGGGAGAGTACATAAAAAGTGCTTATCTGACGTTTTCCTTGATAAATGCAAATAAATATTATTGATTTCATAGAGCTGTGGGTTCGTTTGAGCTATAACTACTTCTACTAATATAATAAACTTAAAAATCGCTTATTTATGAAGTGCTTGCAAGGTGGAAGTGCTATTGGGCCACGAATGTGGGGGAAGCACAGGGCACATCTAAGAGCTTCAGTCACACAGAGAATAAGACAAGTATACACGTGATAAGTGCTCTAAGAGGAGTCCACGTGCTGTTTTAGTCTTTCAGAGGTGAGATATAACAGCGTTGCTGGCATTAGGGTATACCATTAGGGAACTATTACCATGTCAAAGAATCTTTAGGCAGTAATCACCATAAGCATCTACATAAAATATCCATTCTTTCTCAGAATTCTTTAACAACTAGCAGAGATGGTAATTAAATTATATGATTTTAAGTATCTGGTTGCATATTTACATTAAAATCATCTTCTGTTTAATAAACTTTAAGAAACATAATTAGGATTTCTGCATATATTATTTAGATTCTCATACTATCAGAAAGTGGTTCATAGTAATGGTAGCTTTAGTAGATGTCACAGTAATCAAATAGTTTGGTCAAAACCCTGAAAATCACAATGACTTTTGAGCCACATTGTTTCTGTACAAAAATGGATAATATACTTAAACTCTATTTACCTAAATCTTTAATGGTTTTAAAAATCAAGATGAAGACTAAATTAGAATTAACATTAAATTAATTGAAATTATAAATTGAATTAAAAATCGAAATAAATGGAATTAAAAGTTGCTTTTGAAAACATTTTATGATTATAGTTCCCTTTATTAGTTGGTACATTATTATATTTTTAAGAATCTTTCATATTAATTAACTGGCATGTTAGAAGTAGTCAGCCAATAGTAGTAGCTAATATTATTCTCTTGGGTAGATATATTCCTGATGTTTGAAAAACATTTGGCGGTAAATGGAGTATCAAAAACAGAGCAGAATCATAAAAATAGATAACTGAAATAGGAAAATCATTTTAGACTTGGTTATCTTTATATTTTGCACTAATTAGGTTTATATTTCATTTCACAAATATTTAAATGTAGCTTTACCTACCTATGGATTTTCAGTAAAGGATATCAGGAAAAGGACTGAGAAAAATTAACTTATGGAAAAGATTTCGATATAGTAACAAATCTTGAAATTGACTTTAGTGTACATATATGATATCTACATATAAATTGGTATCCCAACATTGCAAATAGAATGAATAAATAAAAGATTTCTAAATGATTTGGAATAAAAGCATTATTTTTAAAAATGCAAACTATGTTAGATTGGGGTTTGCTTTAGAATCTTATAAAGATCATGTTCAAACTAAAAATAATTCTTAGTCTTTTTGGAAATCTGTTTAACTGTTAAAATAGAAGGGAAAAAAACAAGTCTTATTGAATATGACTGCATTAGACACCACATGAGACTAGAACGCCAAGGATAAAGTGATCTCTGTCACTAGAAATATGATATATTACGTGTGATATATACACATCAATTCAGTAATGTACCCTAATGGGTCCTGCACCTCTCAGTTGAAGAAAGAATGTGACTCCTTTTGTATCCTTGTGGGACAGCCCCTCTTTGTAGCTTGCCATCTGAACAAATTAGAGATTTGGGTGGTACTATCCTCAAGGAAAAACAATTACCTAGTAGAGACATTTCTTCAATGCCCACAAACTGAAATAGTGGTTGGTTGTGTCAGAATGTGCTACCCATGTGCCCAACAGCTGTGGAGTCCTCTGCAGCATAATTTTGTGTGTTTTGGCTGACCTCTCATTTAACCTGTGTTGAACGGATGTGTTTAGGAATTACATAGGCACTCTCTGTATTCTTAATAATTTATTGGTATAAATTGTGGGCTTTTTCTCTTTGTTCGGAACATTAATGCCTGCCAATGGATGATAATGTATTTGAGTTTCCACTTTGTATTACCAAGTAAGAGTAAGGTAGATTTAATAGTTAAAATACAACTTCTAAAATTTTCATTTATGAACTATATATATATATATATATATATATACACACATACACACACGTATATTTATATATATATATATATATATATATATATATATATATATATATATATATATATATATATATATATATACAAGATACCTATTATTCTGCAGAAATAGCCAAGATGATATAGTACATTAAGGTGGGAAGATAGAAATATTTTTAACCTTCTAAAAGTGATGCATTTTATTTTTAATTTAACACTGTTTCATTTATGATCTTGTAAACTATATAAAGTCTTAATTTATAATCATAAAGAATATAACCCAGTGCTGCCTGTCATAGCATTTCAGATTGCCATTTGTTGCTTTAAGTAGCAGGTTTCCTTAACTTTTATTCTTTCTTTCCTAACTTAATCACTTTCTCTTATTTTATTTGTATTGTGAGACATTCAAGAGTATCTGTTGTGCACCTGTGCATTTATTTTAAACTACCTTTCATGAAATATTTTAAATTTCAACTTTCTTAGACAATCCTCTAATTTGTTCAAAATGGTTGTCTCCAAAAACATAATTTTAAAGTTAATGGCCACCTGAAAATTATATAATTGTATTAACCAATGTTACTCCAATAAACTTAATTTTAAAAAATTAAATAAAGTTAATGTTGAATACCCTTAGCTTTAGTTGCAGGATAAAATATATAACTATAATGAAAAAATATTTTGGAAAGGAAATTTGAATTCCACGACCAATTCAGATTATTCAGTTTAATTCGGTAGATACTTTATAGGCAGTGTGTGTCAAATGTTATTACATAGAATTAGTGAATATAAACTCTAATCATTGCCCTTCTTTGAGGATCCGTTAGCACCTTGCATACATTATCTCAGTACTCTTACCGAAAAGGAGCCGAGAAAGCTGAACAGGTGAGGGGTAGATTCAAGAAGAAAGTTAAAACTTATCTAAGGTGACACCACCATCACTATAACAGGAAGATGGGAAGAGGGGTGGAGATGGAGAGGAATAATAGAAAAAACAGAAGTAGAAGTAACTGAAATAGTATAGTGGTAGAAGTAGAAGTACTAGTAGCAGTAGTGGTAGTAATAGCTAACACGTAAGCACTTTACACATATTATCTCATTTACACTTCATAACAGACCTTTGAGATAGTTATTCATTTTACAAATGCGGAAACTAAGGCACAGAGAGGATAAATAACTTACTTGAGATCGCATAGTCTGTGCGCGCTTAACTGTTAAACTATACAAAAATGTATAAAAATTATGAAAATTGCTGCTTCATTTGCCTATTAAATATCTTCAGAGGGTGTCAGATTTTATTTGATCATTAAGACTCAATTTTGTACATATTTCTGCTAGAAGAATAGGTTTTGAAAGCATGTTTTAAGTTTTTAGATATATAAACCTGTTATTCTTTTTGTACAATTGGCAATTATTTTTAATTAAAATATCTTGAACATGATTAATTTTTACTGGATTAATATTTTTAAATTATGAATAGTTATGCAAAAGCATCATTTGAGAAAAAATTTTCAGGCACAAAAGTTCTTAATATTCTTCAGGCATATCTTTCTACTATACTTATTGTGTAAAGGAAATTAATGTTCTTGAAAAAACCTACTTTTTTCACAAATCATTTTGGGCTAATTCTACAGTTTGAAAGTTATTTAAAACAACCAACTAGTTAACTGAGCAAAACATACAGTTCAGTTTACCTTTACTCTTTATGGCATAAGGAATGAAGAACTGTGTCTTGGTGTTGGATAGTGGGCCTTTTATGCCTGTAGGTGTTTGGTATCTCTCAGCATAAAACTCTCCATGAACCAAGTTCAAGAACATTAGCAGCAAAAGGGCTATTTGTGGCAGCATGTTCTCAGATGGATTCTGAAAAACAAAACAATAATTTCATACAACTTTGTTATTGACCTGTTATTTTTTTTTAATGTTACACAAGTGAATTCTCTATATAATTACCTACTTTTTTTTACCTTATCCTATGTATTTCGAATATATTCGATAAATTAATGAGTTATAATTTTTTTAGTTATAGTGTCTTAGTTTTGGAAACCACATTCAAGTAATCAAGTAAAACGGAAGTGATTTTAAAAAATCGTAATTGGATGTCTCTATTAAATAATTCAAGATCTTTGGCATAGATAAAAATATCCAATAGTTCAAATTTGGATTAGGGCATGTTTTTCCAAATCTGGTTTTATTAGGACTGTCTTTTATAGAGACTAATACAAATTAAACTTTCTGAGTGCATTTTAGTAGAAAACCACTTTTTAATCACAAAAATCCAAGTAGTTAATTCACTGAAGCTTGCTTCCAAGCAAGCTAACATGGAAATTCAACTGTGAGTATCGAGTCATAGACTTACCTGAGTGCTAGGAGTTCTGGAGATGATTTCTTGGAAGCTTTCTGAGCCCTTCTGTGCCCAGGTGAGCAATGCAGAAGATGCTCTCTCCAGAGCTGTCCTGCAGTATTTATACTGTTTTCCTCTTTCTACGTGAGGTTACCCTGAGCTTAAGCTCCTCCCTCAGAGATGGAAAGCACTAATTATGGTGGAAAGTTCTATTGGGCAGACAAACAAAATCAGGTTGGGTTGTCTTTTTTCCTTGTTTTCTTATTGAAAAATAAACTCTTTGTTTTAAATATATATTAATAGTTTTAACCATGCACCATCTTTTTCTGTGATTTTATTTTAGAAGTTATTAGTCAGATGTTTAGGTTAGTTCATGATGTGATGATACTACCCCCTTTATATTTTTAAAAAGCACATTCTTGTGTTATTTGGTTGAAAATATATTTGTTAGTATATAAAAGTAGGGGAAGATGTCTTTTGGAGGGGGGTGTGGATTTAAACCAGCATCTAAATTCCTCCATTATTACATAAAGCCATCAATGTGTCCACTGACGTTTTTAAATGTTTATGAAAATAGCTTACCCCAATTCTTCCTTATTTTTAGGCTTGAGATTGAAATGCAGTGGTGAAAATGTAGGTATGCTGTTTTGTATTTTAGTATAAGTCTTCAGAAGTTAATAAGAGATTTTAAATATGATAACAAATATTTCAAAAATTTTTTCGTAGTAAATATTTCAGTTTTTCCAGACAGAGGCAAGACATCCATGAAGTTGATAGTTAGCAATATAATTACCTCAAAGGATTTAGTTAGTTTATAGCACTATACTATGTTCAGTAAATGACTTCTAAAGATTTTATTGCTTAATTTTGGATTTTACTTTAGTGTTGCAGTACAAATTGCAAAACCCTTAAGTTGATAATGTCATATTATGTCTCTTTAAACAAGATCGTTGTGTTCATTTCAAAAGGAAAAGATTCTTCAAACTTTGCTTTCAGCTTTTTAAAATTATCATTGTCTTACCTTGTCATTTCCTTCAGGGATCTCGAATCAGCCCAATTAGAAATACTTTTTTCCTCAAAGATGAAGGTAAACATTATCATTGTCATTTTCAATGGTTAGTATTCTCTTTAACAATGCTAGGAGACTCTTAAATTCAGTTTTAGCATCTTAAAGAATCTACTAAAGACAGTAAGTTGAGAGGCCAAAATTTGTATCTTATTTTATGTACTTTTGTAGCTAAATCAGATCAACTATACAGTTGAAGTAGGTGAGAAGGAGCATTTCACATACAGGCACAGACATACCTTTTTTTTTTTTTTTTATCTCTGTCGAATTAAAATGGTAAGGACTCAGGATTGGTCAGTAATTGAAATAATTGACTAGCGCACAATTTAAATAAAAGTTTATTTTTCTTTTCCCTCGCATACAATTTTGTGTCTTTTAAACAAAGCCTTGTATAGCACCTTGTAGAAATGTAAATGGATAACATCTCACTGCCTCCCATTCTGTTCTCTTAACTCTCATTTTTAAATCTTTTATTGGTTGCCATATTAAAAATCTACATTGTCAAATATCTCTTTATATAATACTCATAGATACACATGAAATGTGGCTTTATGTCACTTCAAGTGATATTAAAATAATCGGAAAGTCTGTATTCTAATCATTCTTCCATCATTTGGAAATTATCTATGGAATAGCTTTTGTTATGATAATCTGTACTCCACTGTGTCTGTAAGAGACCACAAAAGGTAAGTAAGAGAAAATGGCCAGCTTCCATCTGCTTATGGTTCATTTGGACAAGATTTTAGAAAAGTAGGTGGAGTAACATTATGGATGCTCTTGAATGCTAGGCCGAAGAATTTGTTTTGAAAGGAATATTTGAAATACATATTCTAGTATTTTTATGCGTATGTATGGTTATACACACACACACACTTATTTGTTATTGAGATTGATACCCTTTAGATAACATTCATTTGAAAGTTAGATTAATTCTCAGCTCTTCATAGGTACCATTGTACATCTGCATAAACTGTTCAGCAGTGGCTACTCTATTTTCAGAGATTTTCACTATAATCTTTCTAGGTGTCTGTTTTTTTCATCAATGCAATGCAAAATTGGACAAGGTTTTTAAGCTCCTCCCAGCTTTAACCCATTTCTCGTTTGCCCTGAGAATACTCGCTGGTGGCACTTGGACCAGCAGCGTTTACTGTAAGATAACTCGCGGATTACAGCCCTAACTTTACCCCCAAAGTTTGCCATAAAGTATTTTGCTTTTATTGTTATTCTTTCATTGCTCTAGTATATCAATAGTCTTTGGAAACATGACGTCATTCTATTTATAGCATTGTGTTTTTAGTAGTGATGTTTCCATTTACAAAATATAGTAATTCTTGATCGCTGAAAATGTCAAATCAAATCCTAGAAAACGGAGCATTCCTACGCGTGATGTTAAATTAATGCCGTTTTTTTTTTTTTCTAAAGGGGAAATGGGTTAAAATTAGATTGTTCTGGTGCTTGAGGTATTCTGCTGTTCTCCATGGTCAGACAGTGGGTAGGCTTGGCTCCATTCAGTACTTATTAAAGACAAAATCCATACCAGGTGGTCATATGCCTTCTTTTGGGCATATGTAAATATATGTGGGTATTTGTCATTCTATATTCCCCCTTTGACTTTGGAAAATGTGGTGTTTTATTGAATAAGCCTTGGATGTTCAACCCTTTTTGCAAATAGTGTACTTATTTCAGCACAGAGAATCTGACTACTGTTTGCTTTGTTAGTCACATAAGAGGCATGGTCTTGTCCAAAACAGATTGTAGAATCAGAATATTTGCTAGCCACACCCCACCCAATTGTGTATTTAAAACTATTTTTATTCTCAGAGTTTACTTGTAGCTGTTTGAAGTGACTAGTCTGTGGCTTTATGATGAAAACCCATTCCACTTAAAACAGAGAGCTATGCTTTTTAAACTCAGTAACTTAAGTGATTTTTTAATATTAAATATGAATGATTTTTTACACATCTAACATTTAGCTGCTATTAAACTCACCTATTCATTTTCACTTCCCGGGGTCATTCATTAATTCACCAGCTATTTCTTGAATACCACTTATGTGTCAGGCATGGAAATAAAAACTAGATGAATAATGTATTAAATACCATAAAGCCTATACCTTTATGGTATTTAAACAGTGGTTCTCAACCTTTTCCCTACTCTCACAGTCCTCATGGATATTACAGATTCCTTCAGTCTTTGAGGTTCATTAAAATAGTGCTGGTTCAGAGTCTATATTTTGAAAAAGCTCCGCAGGTGATCATGATGGATTCCTAAGTTGGAATGTCTTAGTCCAATATCAATTCTATTACCAGCTTGTTAATATTAGCTACATAATTTTTTGTTCTTTTTGTTCATATGGTTTCTAACTTTGTCATAGAAAATGTCTTTTATAGAAATAGAGAACATAGTTAAAATGAATGCCCGTATACCCATCATGCAACTCAAACTACTCTCAACTCATTGCTAATCAATCTTTCTTCCATTCACCACTCCTCAATATTTTGAACAAATCTCGTATATTGTACCAATTCACCTGTGAATATTTTAGCATATTTCTCCAGAAGATAAAGAGTCCTTTTTCTTTAAAACAATATCTTCATCATACCTAAGAAATTAACTATTAATGTTATTCAATGCTTTAGTATATGTTCAAATTTTCCCAATTATGTGTGTATACACACATTGTACACACACATTTTCATATATGTAAATATACAAATATAAACATAGTTGCACACAAACATATATATCGTATAGATGTATACACACATAATACATATTCATATGTATTTTTATTGATTTATTGTTTGTTCAAATAAGGTTCATGAATTATCCCTAATTGATAGGTCCCTGTAAACGTAGGTTCTAATCCATGTCTCTTTTTCCCTCTGCAGTTTATTTGTTGAAAAGCTAGGTCATCTATCTCCTACAATTTTTTACAGTTTGGATTTTATCATTTAAAATACTTTTCTGTGCCTTTTATTTCTTGTAAATTGGTAGTTAGATCTAGAGATTCAGTCTCATTCAGGTTTGAGATAAACACACACACTCACTCACTCACTCACTCACTTTTCACACAAATACTTTTTTAGCAGAAATACTTTATTGGCAGTAGTGTGTATTTCAATCAGAAGGCCTTTCCTTGTTGGTTGTCTCTCTTTCTGTGATGTTAGTAGGCATCGATCATTACCTAGACATTGATTCTATTCTGCCTTTGTTTATTAGCTAGAACATTTCTACAAAGAAAAACACTCCTTCATTAACTATGTAGTTACCCTGAAGTACAGGTAGTATAGAAAAAGCAGATAAATACCTTCATCAATATTTAAAACAATAAGCTTGTTTCCTGGCATCCTCCAGAAGTGGCGTAGGAGGGTGTTTGAGTATCATTATAAACTCATGGATTTAAACATGTCTTATGTGTTTCGATCATGGCAGTTATTATTCTTGTTATTGCTCAGAGTTTTCCCCATCGTTGCTCAGCAGGCACTTTATAATATCAGCTCATGAATCCTTTTGACATTTCAGTAATCTTTTATAGCTTATTTTTCTTCTAGTATTTTGCACTTTTCCTGGCCCAAATCTGTAATCAGGGAGTCTTGGTTCCTTTTATGGGAAATAGAGATTAGAGACCACAGTCTGTGTGTCTGGGTCCGAGGGAGGGAGGTCATTGTGGACAAAGTTAGGAAGTTTGTTCATGTAATGTTAGTTTACTACGAAAGACATCATAACTTCATACTGATGCATGTAGTTCACTTTTAGGCCCCCTGGATGTATACATAATGACCTCAAATTTGTATGTGTAGCTCCTTAGTTCCATGCTAAAAATCCCAGTTCTCATGACGATGATGAAGTTATTCATTTGCTTTATTTCTTAATACTCAATAACAACACTGAAATTCACACCACAGTATTGGAAACAATTAAGGATTATTTTTGTAATTCTTTTTGTGTTACCACTAGAGCTATATAGTCAAATTACCATGTTTAAAGTCAGTTGAAATAACTTATTTCAGTGTACTAATGCTACCCTCTCAATTTACTGTTCCTTTGGTATGCTGATAAATGTTTAAGTTGCTTGGGAATGAGGGAGATGTATTTGTTGATATCCATGGAGCAGATACTCCCACCAGAGCCAATTTCGAGCTACCAAGGTAAATATATCTAGCTTGTAAAACATCAGAACATTTACCAAGAAACAGTACAAGCTAGCTCCAGCATACCTTGCATATTTCCCAAGTCACATTTATAAAACGGAACATTCAGAAAAGTTTGGCTTCTGTTACTGATCTACCCACCCTGTGTTTCATACTCCTTCTATAAGTAACTGCTTTTTAAAAAAATTTTTTAGGTTTATGCTATTATTTTTTAGACTAGATATTCATATCTCCTTCCAATTTCTTAGATAAATGTCATTATAATATACATAGTTTATTATACCCTTTTTTACGTAATAGTTTATTTTGGAGAGCATTGCATAACATTATGTAAAGATGGTCCACATTCCTTTTGTACAGCTGTATAGTACTCCATTATATGACTGTACCATTGCTTTTTAGCCTTTTCCTTATTGATGGTCATCTATATTATTTCTTCTCTTCTGCTAATACAAATACTACTATAGTAGATAATTGTGCATGTATAGATATTTTTGCCTGAATGTCTTTGAGAGAGATTCTTGGAACTGGGATTCATGAGTCAAAGATAAATGCATATGTAATTTTGTTATGTATCATTAAATTCTCCTTCATAGATGTTGTATCATTTTGTATTTCCACCAGTAATGCGTGACAGTGTCTGCTCCCCTACAGGTCCTCAGCAAGATAGATATGTTATTGAGATTTTTGCCCATTTTAGAGGTATAAATTGGAATCTTGTTCTAGTTGTAATCTTTGTTTTTCTTACACATGGTAGAGCATCTTTTCATAAAGTTAAGACCTTATTTCTGGCCCACTTTTCCTGTAAATGTTCTATATCTTAGGATTGTAAACTTCTTTTCTGTATTATAGTTTGTATATGTTTTCCTCCAGTTTGTCATTTGTCTTTTTAGTTTGCTTATAAGGATTGTTTTTTAAATGCAACATTTTCTTGTAAGATACATAAATTTTCAATTCAGAATATTATTGTTCTTTTATAGACTTAGAGCTCTAAGGGATATTAAGGATCATCTAGAGCAGTCATTTCATTCTTCAGATGCAGAAATTAGTTTCTCTTTCATGAATATCTCCTTCCCTAAGGTTTAATCAAGTTAAATTTCGGAAGTGAAGAGCCGTCGGTGCGAGAGCCCATTGAGGGAAAACACCACCAACTAAACTAACGTGTTTATCTCCTTACCCAAGCAGGATACTGATTTTCCTGTTCCTCTAATCCTTCAGTCTTTTAGCAGTGGAAATGGGAAAAGTGCCCAGAAATTTAATTATGGCACTTGGAGAGCCACAACTTCCACCACCAACTAGTTGCCTCATTCCTCTTGAAAAAAAAAAAAAAAAGGCTTAAAAGGACATTCGTGGGTGATATTACAGAGCCCAGGAGCTAAAAATGACCTGTTTGTGTAAATAGTTATCTGTGGTTTAGTGGTTAGATACTTGCTGAGGGTTTGAAAGGAGAAATTCATGCATAAAAGCAGGTGTTTATGAAAACCCCTGAAACTTCAGGCCAAGTCAAGAAAAACTGGGAGTCATTTAAAAAGTTTAAACAAGGGCTTTATATTCTATTTTCTATTACATATAAACTGCTACATTACTTAAAGAACTCATAGTTTTGTGCCCCAGGTGCTTAATGACATCACTGTCTTTCCATAGAAACCTGCCCAGTTAAAAATATAGAGCTACTTGGCCCCTTGACCTGAAAGCTTCAAGGATTTTGGCCACCCAACAGGTTCTCAGCCATTTAAATGTGTTCTTACTATATTTACAAGTTCAGCCTTCACAAGACACAGTGTCTGCTAAGTTGGAAGGAGATATTAGATAGAGAGTTAAAGTGTTGATTGGGGTAGTCATAAGGTGACACTTTTTATTTGAATCTCTTTGCTTCCCGTTATACTTCAGAACAACTGCACAATCGCCAGGTACAGTGAGTACGAAGTAACTAGAGGGTAAGAAGCACTGTGTTTGCAGGTGACAACACAGGTCACCAAAAAATCCACCCTCAAGACTGATGCTCATGCAGCTGTTAACTTGCTCATATTAACAATTAAAATACGTCCCTGAGTTTTCAGTTTAAGTAATGCTGGGCCCTAGTCTGCCTAGCTTTTGTTCCCCTGTATGGAGAATCCTCAATGTGGGATTCTCAACTGCAGAGAGTTTGATGGTTTTTAAAAGAAAGACACAAGCTGTTTATAAGTTGATTTATAATTTAATTTCCCTTATAATGTATCCTAGGTAACCTTTAACCTACTTCTTCAAATGCAAATATTTCTTTTTATTTAATATGTTCAAAATAACTCAACTTTGACCTAATGATTAATCTATCTTCAGTTCACTCCTGCCTTTCAAATGGAATAATCATTTTTGAGTTGTCAAATACAGCATAAAGAACTTAAATGTCATACGATGGTATTGGTACCAAAAGCCTTAAAATACATTTTAAATTTTGAATTATCCTATTTTAAACTAGGACTAGCATGTTCATCAAAGAATCTTCTTTCCGAATTTAAGTAAGTTTAGTATTGTGTGTATAAAGTTTCATTAATAACACTTATTAATTTTGAGTTCATAGCAGTTTCATTATTTGTGTTGAGTATTTAGACCAGATTTCTGAGTGCAGCTAATGGTGTAGCATTGGAATCTATGATTTTGTAAAGAGCAGAACTAGTTTACATATACTATTAGAATACATTTATGATTTCATTTTTGGATCTTCGTATTTGTATAGAATTTTATATTTAGCATGAGTTAAAAATGACAGGGGATTGTCCTTGATTACAGCTCTCATGTTAATAAGTATTTGGATATTTCCCATTTTTGCCTCCAGTACTAGTTTTGGTTCTAGTTCCTCCATAATCCTTGATTTCTCACTTTGGTCAGTGTTAGTTTATAATTGCTTTTTAATTTTGCAACCAGTATGATTTGTATAATTGCAGCCAAGAAAAACTTTTAAAGGTTAATTTTAAAAAAGCATTTTGATCATATATGACTGATAAAATAGTACAGTTATAAAAATAGATGCATGCTTATAACATATAGCACAACTATAAAAAAATACAGATATAGTGAGGAAAGAGAATTGTTTGGCAGAAATTCTAGTAGGAGAATTTAGGAGGGAAACTTTAACTTTTGCAGCCTGTGGGAAACAATTGATCTTAACAAATATGAGTTGTTTTGGGTTTTGTTTTGTTTTTTTCTTTTTTAGAGGGGGCAGCTTTCAGTCTAATAGTAATAATGTGTGGGTTATTAACTTAAAGGATCAAAATTCTGTGTTATTTGATACAAATGTTGGTTAAACTCATGTAGATTTTAGATAATACAATTATAACGTTTTTAATAATACCATTTAAAAGCTGGTTCCACAGTAATACTGAGAAATAACTGTGTTCGAGAACCATCTACTCTTAGACTATTTTACGGTCAGTGCTGACACAACAACATTCTTGTACATTTTAATGTGTATTCTGTGTCATGGTATAGCAATATTGAACTGCTTTTAAAATGTACTTGACGTGCTACTGTTGATAAATTTATTAGAATTTTAAAGAACATTTCACATGGCGGTGAAGAGCACTTCCTTTTAAATTTAACTTTTTAACATTTTAGGATCTGGTTTTTCAGTTGAAAAGTGCACATGTAGGGTGTATTTATACACTATGGTTCTTTAGATATTCTTATGCTGGGAAGAAGGAAATAGAAATTTAACTTCGTTTCTTTTGCTTAAGAGACATTAGAAATATTAAGTCATCTTTTTCAAGGTGAGGGCCATTTGTATAAAAGTTGTCTGTCTTTGAGGCCCTAGTAGGGCACTTGGGTGTTCTGTGGGTCATTTCTTAAACAACATTCTGTGATTATCACTCTGATTAGATCTGATTCAACTTTGTCTTCAAATTGGATTTGCATTTATTGAGCATCTTCATGTGTCACGTACTTTGCTTTTCTCATTTGACCCAGAAGAACCTTATCTGATAGATATTATCACTCTTAGTCTGTACGAAAGGAAACTGAATGAAGCCAGAAGTTAACAAATTGCACAGGTTCAATAAGCCAGTAGGTGGCAGAGCAGAGAGTTCAGAAGCCAGGTCAAAGACAACCTTAACATTTTCCATAAAAGCAGACAATCAGGTATTTTTTTAAAATACCCCTCTTTCATGTAACTTCCTTGATTGTTACTTAAATTAATCAACTTCTGCTCAAGTTCCATCCCATGTAGTTGACGTGCTAATGTAGTTGTTTCATTGGCTCATATACCTTCTCAGGGTTGAAGTACCTGCTTTGCTCTTCTGGTCGCATTGTGCCTATCGTCTGTTTCTGCTTTACGTCATTGCTTTCCACAGTTTTCAAGAACAAGGACTCCTTTTTTCAATAATTAAAATTGGGAAAACTTTGATAGATGTTTATAGTATATATAGTTATTTTCTACGAAAAGCATAGAATATTAACACAATGAACATATATGTTTCTGCTACCCAGATTAAGAAACCTACATTACCCTTACTTTTGAAGCCCCTATGCATACCTCCCTGGCTGCATTCCCTGTGTCTCCATGTAGGTAACTGTCCTTTTTGTGTCTATGATTCCTTCATAGAAGGTATACCCTTCCACATCTTGCCTCCCAAAACACATACATACATATCCCATAATAACTTTTTTGTTGCATGCTTTTACATTTTATTTGAAAGGAATTATACTGTGTGCGTGCTTCTGCAGCTTGCTTTTTTGATGCAACTTTATGTTTTTGAGATTTACTCATATTGATGTCTGTGGCTGTTCTTAATTCATTTTTCACCGCTGTATAGTTTTTCATGGTATGAGTACATCAGAATTTATTTGTTCATCTACTGATGGATATTTAGCTTATTTTTATTTGTTTATTGTTAAAATGCTGCATTAAACATTTTTATACATGTTTCCTGACTTACCTGCAAAAAAAATTTTCCTAGGAAGTATTCTTAGGCATAGAATATTAAGTGTACATATTTTCTGCTTTACTGGCTAATGCCAAGTTGTTTGCTAAAACCATTTTGTGTTTTACCAGCAGAGTAGAAATTACAACCACTTGCTGTCATCTAAATTTTAAGGTTTGGCAATCACTAGTTGGAAAATGCTGTCTCTTTAGATTTGTTTTTGTATATTCCTGATTTCTAATGAGGTTGAGGATATTTTCATATGTTTAATGGCCATTTGTGTGTACTCTTCTCTCTAATGCCTGTTTGTATCTTTATTAATTTTTTCTTGGGTTGTATTTTGTTGTTATTGTTGACTTTTTAGCATTCCTTATGTCTTTTGCATTTTGATTTTAGTTATATGTGTTGCAGATATATGGCATCTTAAATATTGCCTATTGCTATCTTCCATCCAAGAAAGACTCGAAGCCATTGTATATTCTAGAAAAGACCTGGCAATTCTCTGCATGATGGTACAGAATGTTTCACTAAATTTTTCTTTTTGACTTTCCTTTCTTTAATGAAGATAGGTTATAGTTCTTTTTATAGAATTTGCAATTCTAAATTTATTTTCAAAGGTGCTACATTATCTATAATTAGTGGAAGCTTATAGTCAGCATTCGAATTCAAGTCAAAGTTATTTTCTTATACAATATAATTAGCATCACAATTTCTTTATTGGAGTTTTCAACAGGAGAATATTTCCAGTTGAGGATTATGATTAGCATTTAATTACTGAAAAACCTTGCACAGGGTCCTGATTGTTTTAGTAAGTGATTTTTCTAAGAAAAATGGTATAAATATGAAATACTTCTAGTTTAGAAAATATATAGGAATTCCTTGTTTGCATAAAATTTTAAAGTTACTTGGATGAAAACTCAAGAGATTTGTTACCTCTCATTTTTATTTCATAGCCTATTTGTAGTGCATGATACAAATTGAAATGATGATAGGATATTATTTTTATTACTTTTATATTTGTAAAACTGTGGGAGCTAAATGGATACCCTCTCTAAAAAATGAAACTAATATTAGTACGGTTCACAGGTGTTCCATTTTATTTTTCAGAATTTGTAGAACTAATTTTAGTAACTTTTTTTTAAAAGACAGGAATACCACAAACTTATTAAACACCATTTTTGCTTTTTTTAAAGCTAAAAAAATGTTACGTGTGCATATTCTTAGAAAAAAAAGTAGTAGTAGAGGTTACATTAAGTTGAAAAAAAATACTTTTAATAACATAAAAACCGAGACCACATACAACCTAATTTTGCTACTAAAAAAAATCTCCTGCTTAGTTTCAGATTTATTTTATATTAAATTATTTTATATACTGCCAGTGCTAGTTCCACTCTTAAACTCATTTTCAGTCTTAAAACATGATAAATGAGTTTGTAACTTGCTTCTGATAATTTTGTTGAAATTTGTTGGAATCTGAAAATAAACATATACAAGAAAATGAGATCCTTTATTTACAAAGTGTGGTGAAAACTAAGTTTTGTGCTTATAGTAAGAAATATTTCAGCATCCTGGGCATCCTGATAGAATGACAACTCAGAGAGGTTCATGTTAGTGGCTTAGAGGTAAGCAGGAAGGAATCAGTGAAATAAATGTATGGCATTCTCCCAACTTTGAAAAATGTAATTTGGCATTCTTTTCTTGTTTCTCTTCATTTCTTGCTGTCTTCTACAGACTGCTGAAGATAGGCTTCCGTATTTACCAGCTCTAGGAGACATTTTCGTGTTCTAAAGACCTTGGTTCCATGTGTCCCAGTTTCCTCACACATGTCAGTCTGAGTATGAGGAAATCAAGCAAATGCCCCAAATACCTTTATTAACTATTCTCTATTTATGTTTCGTGGTGGGAAAGTTGGTGGATAATAACATAGATATTCTGCTTTACATCTTATTTGGAAAAGGCTATGGTTCTGTCATATACATTTTGATATTACTGTGAAATCCTAGAGATGGGATTTTGTTATTTTGAATAATACTTAGAAGTAATAACAAAATGACTGACACTTTACTCATATTACATTTTTCCTCTGACATGGCTAATCTTTGAAGGAATTGTTACTAGTATAGATAACAGTAGGATTAGTGCTGCATTTTCCCACCTTTTAAATTTTTTTGTTCAGAATGAATTTGTTCTACTACTTATAGATTTTTTTTCCTATGGAAACTGCCAACAAGTCATGGCAGTCCTTTAGCCATGGTTAATGAATGGGAATCTGTCATTTTTTTTATGGCTATTAATCAGCATTTTGTGGTGCCACATATTTGGGTGTTAGATATATATACATGTATATTTTTTAAGGCAGGTTATCATTTTATGGATAAGCCTAGGAAATAAATCCCTCAAAAAATTAACTATAGTAATTCATTTTATTATAATCAAATCAAGAAAGGTTATTACTAAGCGTCATTAACTACAGCATGGCTGAATTTGTAGAGGTTGATTGTGATGTGTTTTCTCTATTAAGAATATCTTAAACCTTTTTACAACTTGAGAAGAAAAAAGATTAGGAGTTCTTTCATTGTGATTTTCACAGAAATAAATATGGTCATTTGATTTTTTTTATAATGAGGATATCCATAGCTCATTTGTTACTGATATTGGCCATTCTGCATTTGCATATTTTAATTTCTAAGGCTTTATATAATTGGAATTTTTTTTGTAACTGAAAATATGCATACGAACATTTATTCTTGTTACAACATTAAAATGTAAACTTAAAGAAAGAACACTAACTTCCATTCACATACACTGAGCTGCTAAGTATTTTTCTTGAACTTGGTATTCCTAGTTTTCCATATGACTTTAAATATGATTCTAAATATAGAATTCACATATTTAGATGTGTTTAAATTAACCTTGATTTCCAATAAGCTAGTAAATGGACTCCTAGAGTTTATTTGTAATCCATACCAGCCTTTGGGATGACTATTTCTTAGACTGTACAACAGTAATATAATCTTTAAGAGGACTCTGTGTGATAACAGGAAGTAAACTAGAGTGGTGAGTCAATGATTTGTCCCTGATGACTTTCAGCTAGTTCACCATATCCCAGCCACTAATATGCATGATAGGAGAATGAGATCTCTGTTTGGCATATAGTTCAGAATGAGACTTTTTTAAACAAGAGATCTTAGACTGACAGCATTGACTGACTGTTCTTTGTACAACTTCGTTGAAAGTTATTGGATTTGTTTTAAAATATGCTAGTTGCCAGCAGTGGGGACATGATCTGAGGGAAAGGATTTGCCTAGAGTATGATGCTGAAATATTCTCAGAGTGAATGAATGTAGATATTCAGAGATTTGAGTCCAGTATATAGTTAAAAAGGAATAAAGCAAATAAAGTTATCCAGGCTGCAGAAAGACATTGGCTGTGTACTTTTTGAGTATGTGACATCACCCTGTGATTCTAGATAGCTTGCTAAATGGACTCGATCCTACTTTGACCTGTGAAGTTGAAATAAAAGGGACAAGAAGAAATTTCTCTGAAGCTACATGGTGTAATTATGAAGGGGAAAAGAAATCTCTTTGGGTTAAAGCAAGGAAAATTCTTAGCTAGACACTTGGAAACTTTCTCCTTAAAGAAAGGAAGTATGTGCCAAGGATGAGGGGATAGGTAAATGAATTAACAAGTAAGAGTTAAGACAAGGAGAAATAATTATTTTATCTGTATTTTATAATTTCCTATAATTATGACACAACATAACATACTTTTCTGCTTCAGTTTGCTATAAATTCTTTCTGATTTTTAAAAATCAAAGTATTAAAACCAAATAGGAAGTCCAGAAATAAATCCAAAGGCACCAGGAAATTTAATATATGAGAAATGTAGCATTTCAAATCAGTGGAGGATGGATTACTCAGTAAAATGGTGTTTAACCCATGGTGGTCATTTGAAAAAAGAAAGTGTGTCCACACATCGAGTACCAAAATTAATTCCACAGAGATCAAAGATGTAAGCATTAAGAAAGAAATGATAAAATTGCCATCAGAAAATGTGAGAGAAATACATATTTGTTTAACCCTGAAGTCAGAAAGCCTTTCTAAGTATGATCCCAGAAGTCATAAAAGAGAAGATATATGAATCTGACAACATTAAAAACATTCTGCATATAAAGAAAAATACGAGCAAAATTAAAGACAAATGACAAACTGGGAAAACAATTTCCAACTCTAGTAATGGACAAGGTGCTAGTAGTCTTAATATATAAAAGAGTTTCCTAAAAGATTTTTAAAAATAAGACAGTAACCCAGTTAAATAATGGGCAAAAGAGATAAACAGTTAACAGAAAAGGAAACGTAAATGATTTTATACTTATGCAAACACGTGACTCTCATTCATAAGAAACTGCAAATAGAATCTGCTGCAGAAAGTGTAAATTAATACAGACTTTAAAATGTTTAAATGTACATGGCATGGGCTTTACCCAAGAATTCGATCTCTCGGAATTTATCCTACAAATAAAGTTGCATGTGTGCAGATAATGTATATACAAGGATATTCTTTACATCATTGTTTATAATAGAAAGAAACTATTCAAATATTCATTGACAAGGACTAGGTATATTTTCGTACATCCGTACAGTGGAACATTAAGGAGTCATTAAAAAGATGAAGGCTCCTTGTTATAGACTTATATGGAAGAAGCTTCAAATATATTTTGTAGAAAAAAAATACGTGTAGAACAGAATATATGGTAAATAGCACTTGTGTAAAATACACATAATTATTGTATATGTAACACAACATCTCATATAGTTCATATAAGATAGACAAGAAACTAGTAATAGAGGTTGCCTTTGGGAAGGAGAATTCTGTGAGTGGGGATGGGGTGAGGAGGAGACTGACTTTTCATTCTGTGTTGGTCTTTACCTTTTGAATGTTGTAACATGTACAAGTATAATCTATTCCAAAACATATCAAAAGACAGAAAGCAAAAGAGAAATAATGTAGCATTTATTTTCATTGCAATTTACCATACATGCCATCATCCAAAGATTGGCTGCTTTTCTGAGCATTTGAATGCAGTGGCAGACAGCTATAATCCTCAAGTTTAGTTAATGTATTTTATTTTGTTAGTACTCCCGAGTCTTGCATTGCCTTGGGACTCTCATTGTAAATGTCAGTTTTCATTATACTCTCAAAATATGGACATGTTAATTAATAGAAGTGTTAATAGAGTTTATTATATGTATTTTTTCAATACATTTTTTTGTTAAGGAAGAAATGGCTAAAAGTTGGATGGCTTATGTAACAAAATCATTAACTATAATTTGAGATTTTTTTTGTTTTTTCTCAATGGGAAAGAAACAAATGAGTGAAATAATGTTTAATATTAAGATATACTTAAGTGTACTAACTTATTTTTTTAACCATATTTTGAGTGATTAGCTTTATAGGCAGTCATTTCTATAAGTAAACCAAAATGAAAATAAAACAGGGAAAATAAGGATCTAGCCAAAAAATATTTTCAATAATATATATTACATGACACTGATTTATAAGTTACAGTTTATCCTAAAAAGCCAATTCTTTGTTTTTTATCACTATAACATACAAAAAATTTAAGTAATGGAAATTGATGATGCTACTCAAACTTTTCTAGATGTTCAGGTATTTAGCCTATTTCATTCTTAAATTTTTCTTTATTATAAGACAGGTTCATAATCCATGGATAAACACAGGTGGACAGTAAACCAACAAAGTTCTCAAAATATGTTTTGTCTGGCAGGACATTTTGGGGTAATTACATACTTGGTTCAGAATTTAAAGGTGTAGATGATATTATTAGCAAATTCAACACAATTTAAATTACTCAGTGACTTCTAAATATTAAATTAAGAACTTATTCATAATTAGTAGCTTAAGCAACTGTTTTCATCATTGCAAAATTTCAGAGCGTAATAAACCTTTTCTATCTACTAACAAGCTTCTTCCCACTGTGTATGACAGGAAACCAAATAGACGGTACATTTCTTTGCTAGATTGACTGCATTTTTAGGATTATAATCTTCTAAATTATTTGCTTGCCATTACTAGCAGAACACACTGACCTATTCAGATGTTACTCTAGTAAGATAAATAAGTTGAGTCTGACATGGAGCTTTCCACGCAGTGGTATTGGAATGGTGGGGACGCATATGGCACTGTTGCTTTTAACAAAGGTAAACCAAAGGACAGCCGTCAAAAAGGGTAACTAGACTTGAAATTGGAGAAATAGTTAGTTCCCAAAAGTGCCTCAGTGCACACACTGAATTAAATAGTTGAACTTAATGTTGATGCACCACATCAGTGTAGAGCTTGGGGTAGAACCCTTGAATCTGAAATCGCCATGTAAAATAAGTGGTGAAAGAATTATAGAGTTGAAGAACTTGAGGATCCTTAGAGATCTTTTGGGCCAGTCTCCTTTCTTTAGAGATGAGGTAATTGAGAAGAAATTTAATTTACACAAAGAATCAGGAATAGGACTCATGGCTATTTATTTACGGTTCGGTATTCTCCCTCACAGGTCAGTATAGTTGAATGTGTTGGTAAAGTATTCTGACTTTATTTCCTGGGTTAGTTTTCTTTGAGAATCGCCCCCAAGCTATTGTTGAAGACCTAAAAGAAGGCTTGTGGGCCATGAAAGATGAGACTTAGATCACGTAGTTTTGTAGGCTCTGGTCTGGTCCTTTACAAGGGCAATGAGAGGGCAAGGCTTAAAAGATTTTTACAGTAGAGTGACCTAATTAGATGTGTGTTTTTAAAAGATTACTCTGGCTGCAACATCCAGAACATTGGAGAATCAAAGGTCACTAGGAGATCAGTTAAGAAAATGGTGTCTTGGACAAGAGTGGTGTAATGTAATTGGAGAGAGACAGCTAGATGACAGTAATATTTAAATAGTTTCCTACTTCTTAGAGCTCAGGGCATTAATCTAGCAATATTTGGTAAGCTTACTTTTATTTGATGTTGTTTGGGAGGAATTGTTGCTCTCTGTCATATATTCTTTTCATTTAATATAATTCTGAATGTAAGGAAACTGGAAAGTCTTGGAGTAGTATACATGTATATAGTAAACATCAAATGTGAGTTTGAGACTATCAGAATATCACTTAAAGTTATATTTAATGCATACAGTGTTCAAATTGAAATATTACATAAATTGTTTAGGTGTTATGATGAACATTTAAGTTTTATAAGTAGAAGCAATTTCAGATTATATGATTTTTTTGATAAATTTATGAATAAGGTGGCAATTTATAATATTTTATGGCACTTATAAAATGTTGTCTTTTGTTGATATCTTGACATCTCTGGATTTACATATCTTTCCTAATTTGCTCAGAGATTAGAATTTGCAGCTCTTAATTGCAATTTTATCACCTGCTCAGCACTTTATTTTGCTTCTGTACAGTTAACCAGCCCACTTCCCACTTCCTTCAGTGCCTGAATCATCACCCCGCCTCCCCCTCTCACCCAGCATTGTTAAGGACTCTCCTATTAGAATGGTGAGCCTTCCAATAGCACATAAGCCATTTAAAATCCCATGTGTATATGCAAATACATTTTTATTATACATATTTTTCTTGGCTAATAACAAGTAGAAAAATCCTAAATGTTTTCAACTTATACTGTTTTGGGTTTACACCCTTCAAAATATTGCATTAAAAGGCATTTGTAGAGCAAAATTTTATTGCATTCCTTCATTTATTTATTCACTTGAAATATATTGAGCATTTGCATGCTATTTCTTACTCGTTTGCTAATTAGGGGTATTAAATTTAAATAACTTATATGTGGTCTCTTGGTATGCTTTCAAAATTTATGGTGTTATCAAGGTAAAAGATAATGTGATGTTGGATTATTAAATTTAGGGTTAAATTTATAGGTAGTATGTTAGAAACCATTATTTTTTATTCCTACTTCCCATTTATAATGGGAATAAAGTCTGCCCATTTTAGCTTTTCTATAATAAATGCCACCTTTAAATAAAACTTTAAAAAAAGCAGCAACAAAATACTTCAGCGTAGCCTGTAAATAATAACAGTTCTTTTCTTGATTATTGAGACATTTATAAACTGATCATTTTGTCTCATCAAGTATTCTTTTGTTTCTGGAGCACCAAGGTGTTTATTTTGGCTTCCAGAGTTTTATAAGGACAGGTTATTTGGGGAGTAATTGATGCCAACTTTATTGAAAACGCCTATTTTATTTTACTAAGCTATTTCTTTGACTAAGATGCAGGATTACAGTGACCTAGTTGATTCTAGTACACCACTCCTTACAAAGGAGAAAGAGAAATGGAAATTTTGGAGGAGATGGAGTTTGCGAGGTTGGTATTTCACAGACTACTTTAAAAGGAAGCACTGTCTTCATTTCATTATACTTTCATTACAGTTGACTTGTGAAATGCAAATGTTAAACTAGTTTGAAGATTCAGAATTTAAAATGAGAATATGCGGTTGGAAAATATAGGAGCTAGCTATTTGATTCTTTTTCATCTCGTAATGATTAGAGTTTTAACATCTTAAAATAGCATACAGTAGTTGACTTTTCAACTTCTTTTACTACTTAACTTCCATCCCTTCCATCCTGGCCCCTGCTTCTTCACCATGAGATAGATCCCTTTACCTTTTGTTTCAAAAATAAGAGAAAACATTAGATAATAACTTTTTCAACTTCTTGCTCCTCTGCCTTTAATTTTATCTATCCATACTACCATGTCAGAGAATGAGGTGACTTGCTGTTTCTCCAAGATAGTCCAACTCCTATAAGCTGGATTCATCCCCCTCTATCTCACATGGGGCTTTCATTCTGACATTATTCTTCATCCTATCTTCACTATATCTTTATGTAAGCCCCTTAACATATTCAAGACTTTGAATGCTGTAAAATAAAAAGAGAAGCCTTCCTACAGCCCTATATTTCCTTCTCTTTCCCTCTGTCCCTTCACAGCATACTTCTTGGATAATTGTTCCACACTCTTCTATTTCCTTTTACAATTCTAATATAATTCTTGACACCATTCTATTGTCATTGATAAGGTCAACCAGAAACTCCAACATGTTAAGGCCAGTGATCTATTTTCAGTAGTCATATTACCATTCTTCTAAATATCTACCTCTTTAAATCACTCTTTCTCAAAACTCTGTTCTCTCTCTGCTTTCTTACTACCTCTCTCCCTGGTTTCCTTACCAACTCTGACTTTCTTGTCTTATTCCTTGACTCCTTTCTTCCACTTTGCTCATCCCATGAATGTTGGAATTGCTAAAGATCGTATGTTTTGTCCTCTTCTTTGTACTGCAGAGACTACTTGGATGGTCACATTCATTGTCATAACTTCATTCACCATTTATTTACATGCTGATTTCTCTCTTATCTGGTCTCCATGTAAGATCTCCTGTCTCTTCTCCAGATCTATATTTCCCTATGGGAAACACTAGATACAGAGAATTAGGGATTAGGAGACTTAATAATCACCCTGATGATAGATGATATGGGACTAAACTTGGAAGTCTCAGAGGGGACAGGGAAGCTAGGTGTTTACAAAATATAAGGAGGTGGAATCTACAAAATCTATTTTATTGGGGAAGTGGTAGTAAACAAATTACAAGTTTTAAGCTTGGCCACTTGAAGGTTTGTAGCTCCATTCATTAAGAATTGGAGTACAAGAAAGTGAGCAGGACTTTCGAAGATGATGGTTGTATCTTGGAGCATGTAGAGCTGGAAGTATCTGTTTATGAGTATAGAGTTTCAAAGAAATCTGCTATGGAGATAATGGACTTGGAAGGAACCCATCTATAGGTGGACACTGAAGACAGGAGAAAACACAGAGCACAAAAGATGAAGATATGAGCTATATTACAGCTTGCCATAAACACATTCCCACCATTCTCTGGCTGTTTCTCCACATCTTCACAAGTAAACTTTGTTAACCATGGCAAATTACTTGATATTCTCTTAATGTGTCATGTTCTTTTTCCTTTGTCTTAATACACATCGATCAGTGTCTGAATACCCCCTACCCATCTGGTGAATTTTATCCTGCAAAATTTAGCCTAAGTAACATTTCTTCCAGGAAGTTATAGTCAGTTTTTTAAGCATTCCTCTATCCGTGCTCCCACAGTGCCTTAGGATAGCATTTACAGCATTTTTTTTTCTGCAACTTAAAAATGTATAGTACCATTCCTACTAGATTGTATCTCCTATCAGCCTAAGACGTGTTTTGGCAAGTTTAAGGCCAGATTTACTTATTTTGTTAAGGTAGTAGAATTTGTGGTAGGATGTTTTATAATTATATTGCTCATTAAAGTATAATAAAAAAGTAATTTAAAAATTAATGTTTTGCCATGTTAATATTTAAACATGACTTTTTAAAGATTCACTAAGAAAATACTTCTGAGTTCTTGATTAGACTCTGTGAGCTCACCAGAGAAAGTAAAGTAAATTTAAACAATCTATAATTCCCCTCCATACTGCTTATATTATTTTTATAGTATAATAAAATACAGAGAAGTGATTGCTTTATACTTTACCACTAGATGGCTGAATTACATTGCTTCTGGACAAGAAGTAAAATCTTAATCACTCAAAGTAGCCTAATAGGTAGCATTTAACAAAATGTGTCTGATATATAAATATATATAAGCATTTATGCATATGCACATATACGTGTATACATATATACACACACGTAAATAATTTAATCTTTGAAGAGTCAAATTAATTGGAATTAAGAATTCTTTCTTAAAAATTTGTAAAAATTATAACCTCATTATTTTAGCTTTAATATATAAGATATATTTTGATAAGATATGTGAAAGGTCAGTATATTTTTAAATCATATTTTGCACAGAATAGCCACAGACATCAGCTGTAAAAGTTCCACAGACACCTTAAGAGTTCATTTAGCTGTTAAGAGAACTAGTATCTGTTATCAGATGAGTACATTTCAGTGTTTAAAACAGTGTTTCGTAGAGTCTGTGGAACTAGAGTTCAAAATGAAACAAAAAGATAATACTCTAGTTCTTTTAAATATAAAGTTTTAAAACATTTTATTCCAGTTTTTAAATCTTGAATCAACCCTTGGTCATAAGCACCTCTATTTGGGGGCAGGCTTCAAGGAAAATACTAAGTTGAACCACATGAAATTGCCATTTATTGTATCAAAAACAGTCAAATATCAGCAATTTAACATAGTTCAATCTAATAACTTTTCCATTGTTTTAGTAATTTTCATTTCTTATATTTCATGCAGTAACCTGAATAGTTCCTGTCATATAGAGTTTGATAAGCCTTGAGAAATTAAGTGTTTGACCTTGAAAGGATTGTTTCTTTATTTTCTCTGTGGGATTTTGTGGAACATACATGCACAGAAATGCAGTCTGGCAAAATAACCTCAGGATAACAATAGGTGTTAGTAAATGCCAGAGTTTCCAAGTACCATTGCAGTGTAGAGGTACATTGCCCTCAGAAAATGCACGGTGAATCTTTGAAACTATAATGTACAAGAGAATATTTCTAGGCTTATTTTGGCTGTGTGCCAATTGAAGTGATTGACCAAAAAGATGTTAAATCATGGATCTCAGATCAGCGTTTGTTTCTAATGTATTTTTCTGCCTGGGAATCGTGTTAATCTAATAGTCTAATTTTATTTTTGGTTGTTAGTGGTAATGTTAACACTTAAAATATGTGAAATTTTAAAATAATTGGTAAATATATTTTTTATTTTAACAAAACAGCAAAATATCTGAAGTGATGTTTTTGGCTAAATTAAAAGTTGCTGTCACTGAGGCCTTGATCTTTTCCACTCCTGTACCCTAACACCATCCATAGTAATCCAGTTTCTTCTCAGGGGGAGGCATGCTTATAACTTGTTTACTCTCCTGAACTCTGACAACAGATTCACCCAAACATGTTGTCTTCCTTGCTACAGGTGATCTTACCGATATGTTTTGGAATTTTTATGTCAACCCTATTTTAAGTCTTCCAGCAAAATGTGGATTTTAAAAGTACACAAAATTTTGTATTTGCTTTAAAAAAAAAATGCTAGAACAGTGAGGTAATGTTATAATAGTTTGAAAGTACACTGTTCATGGTGTTTATTTGGTAAACTTACAGGTTAATTTAATTATGAAAGGGAGAGGTCCTCCTTGAGAAATATTTAGCTGTTTTTAATGATGCCATTAAATAATGTCTTATTTGTTGTGTTTTATTTCACTCATCAAACTAAAATAAAGCAACGTTTGTTTATGCCTCAGAATTAATATTTAGGAGATACTTCTTAACAGAGACATCTTATTATATTTCTCAATTTGGCTATAATGTCCTGTACATGAGGAAAAATAATGAATTGTTTGAGAAAATACAGTATTTCTTTATATAGATAAAAATAGAAAACATCATCGAAGATTTAAAAAAATTTTTTACAACCACACTATTCTTTATCTGTTTTGTTTTTATTCCCTGTGCAGATTTGAAATGAGGCTGTTGTAATAGAATAGAACTTAATTTTGACTAGGAGTTTACAGACTTTATATGTGGCCAGCTGAATATAATAAGGTATTTAAATATTTGTCTTTTGAATTAGTTAAAAGTGCAATTACTTAACATGACTTTAGTTCTTATAGACATCGATAGAAAATATAGAGTCATGATGGTTGTTGTTATGCAGTTTCCTAACTTCTCCAAACAGATCTGGGATAATCTGAGAAAGATAATAATTTTTCTTATTATGAATGATTAATTTATTTAGCACTTTATAGTAGTAGTTTTTATTTTAGATTTCTTGTCACTCATCAGCTCAAGCATCTCTTGGAAATCAGCGCCACTTGCTAGGTCACCTAAAAGACCATCGTAAGTCAACATTTGCCTAAGACCATATTTTGATATTAAATAATATAATACATTAAGTCCAGTTTAAGAAATTCGAATATGTCCTTTACAAAGCTAAAGGGAACAATTTTAAATGGCTTTGAATTGATCAAAAGTTATAAATATATTTGCAAATATTTATATTTACCTATAAATATTCTACACATTAACAAAAGGACACACAAATGAAGTTACCCATATAACGTTAGTCAAAAATACAGAAGATTGGAAGCAAGGCATATGACCATCTAAAGGAGACTGGTCAAATAAACCACAGTGCATCCACACAAAGAAATAATATGCTTCTAAAAAAAAAAAGAATGAGAGGGGGGAAAGAAGGAAGCTCTACATACATTAAAGTGGAAAGATTTCCAGAATTTATAAAAGCAGGATACAGAGCTGTATACATTTTATGCCACCTTTTGTATAAGCAGGAGTGGGGGTACAATAAGTATTTATACAAAAAGAAAAAAAAACACTGGAAGATTATGCAAGAAACTAATATAAGTAGCTACCTAAAGGCATTGAGGGTTGAGAAGCTAGAAAAAAATTGCATTGACTTAAATCAAGTTCGGTAATGATCTCTTATAATGAATTATCATGATAGTAGCCAGTATGCTTTTCTGATATGCCATCGCACAAAAATCTTGAAGTTATGTTAAACAAATATTATTGATATTTGTTTACTTTGAAAAAATAATATCAGTGGCCACTTGTTCCCAATCATCCTTCTTTTGGGGGTGGGGGGTGGGGGAGGGAATAACTAACATAAAGAGTGACATTTCTCATTTGCCTCTTGTTTTTCTGTTTAACATTTTCTTTCGTGTTCCCCTGGGTTCCTGTTCTAATTTTCTGACAGAATTTTGAAGTATGAAAAGAAGTATTGTGTAGCCTGTTTTTCAATCTCCAAGTGTTAAAAGTAGCTTATTATAGTCACTTAAAGGATTCTATGTATAGTATAAAGTAGAAAGGAGTGTGTCATAAAGAAGACATGGATGAAGTTAGGGAGGGGGAGTTTAATATTTTCTCATTGGGACCGGATGGGGAGAGAGTAAGGAAGCCTTCCCGGAGGCATTGATAATTTAGAGAAATCAGGTGGATGACATTTTCATAACATTTGCTTTTTAAATTCAGTATATTTTGAATGAGAATTACATTTGAAAGTTTTGTCAAAGATATAAATAGATATGAAGATAATGAAGATTAGATGACAATAACTTGTGTTTCAAGTCCTCTCCCTAACCCCACCGTACTTTCTCATCAAGACACAACTCTCCCATAATCCCTTGTGTTCTCCTCAGGGCTCCAGTTTATGCAGCTAGCCCTAGGCCATGAAGGAGACTTACTCCCAGAAAGGAGGGTTTGCTGCATCTTTCTCATTACAGCTTGCTCATTCTGTGTTTTTTCTTTTTCCTCTTTACCTCCGTGTACTCTTTAACACTATTTCCTCTTAACCAAGTAAGACAGAAAAGGGAGGAAATTAACCTTGGACTGCAATCACCTGGATTATTTGGGGTAGGAATGGGGAAAACAAAACTAAACCTTACTTATATGTATTCTGGTATTTTCTATCCCAGATATTTTGCCCCTTTTCCCTCAATCTCATGTTTTCTTGATTAATTTAGTCTAAGAGTGAGGATTCCTCCTACCCCATATCTTAAATTTAGTGCAACGCTCTAAGGTTATGTAAAACTGTCAAATTGTGTGGGACCAGTCAGTCGTTAGTGTAACCTGTTTAGTGGAACCCTAGACAAATAACTTTTATGGGCTCCCACACTCATTTCAATCCTTTGGCCACTGTCTTGGAAGCTCAGACAGTGGGAAATGAACTGTGAGGACAGGTTCAAAGAGTTGAAACTATGTTGAAAAACCTGTCTGCCAAAAAACTAGTGTTGAAGTCTTAAAACTAAATAGTTTTTTAAATTTGAAAAATATGAACATGAGTCGTTGAAGAGGTTTGCGTCCAAAGAGAGATCAAGTATATGTGAAATTGCATTTTTTTTAAGTTACTCTTTTTCAGTAGACCATAACAAAACATATGAAACCACAAAAGAGGTTATCTCCCTGCCCTCCCCAAATATGAGCCCATTTTTTAACAAAACAAAACAAATCAAACTAAATTAGAATGGCGAAATAGTGAAAATGGGTGGAAAGATGAAAGCACACTTCAGTTCAGAATCTTTAAGAGGGAAATCATAAACATAATAAAAACTGGTGGCTGACCCGACCCATGCATTGAGGCTCCTTCTGAAAGCCGTGGGGCGCTTGATTTCTTTATCTTTTAGCCTAATAAAAGATGTACAGCATTCTTAAAGTACAAAAAATAAATGCCTTACAGGTATTACAAGAACATTCGGGAAAATGAAAAACATATATTACAATTCAATTTTTTTATACTTTTCTTTCCAGTCTTTCCTTCCCATCATCTGATACTTTCCCTATTTAGAGACAAAAAGCATCACATGTTGGCAGCTTGAGCTCAAAAGAAGGCAATTTCTCTAAACTCCCAAGACTTTCTAGTTTAATAGCTGTAATAATTACAAATTACTGCAGTTTTTATTACATAGCTAATTAACAGTACCAATTGTCTCATGTTTGGGAGATATTTAGTATTATAAAAGTGAGTGCAGATCTGGGAGTACTTTAAAGATGATCATTTGAAGATACAAAAATTTCAAACTCTAACTTTCATGTTAGTTCTGTGCATTTGCATGGATGCTTTCTTCCTCCTGTTTAAATTGCCTATTTCGATATCTCTTCAAATCCAGAAAAAAATAGTTTGCTTTTTATTTAACCATTGCTTAGTAAAGACAAAAAGCTGTAAATATAGCTATTACATGAGACACAGAAAAAAGTATCATATTTTCTGTAAATACATTTTATTATCCCTTTCAAGAAATTGTTTAAGTAGTAACAGCCAATGTTCATGCCCTGTTATTCACTTAATCACATCATTGGCCGTATAAACCTATTGTCATATATTTGCATTTCTCCTACCTGTATTTGCCGAAAGGGTCCCTAAGTGCTTGTTGGCTGCTCTTTAAAAGTCACTACTTTGTCATCGTGGTGGGTTCTTCAGTTAACACACAGTCAGAGGTTCATAGATGCAGCTGGTAGTGATTCCAAGAAGGGTAAAAAATAGTCCACTACTTCCAGAGCCCTTTTGGGGTCGTTTTTGAACTTTATACTTTTTTATACAAAGCTCTGCTGAATCACATGCTGGCTACCAAATGATGGTCTGCCTTCTGATTCATTTCCAGAAGAAAATAAATTTCTGTTGTTTTCCAGCAGTCAGTGACTTTTTGAGACATGGATGGGGATTGGGGAATTCCATTTATTTGATCCCATGTATTGTAAGAATGGAATGACACCTTGGCACAAACACTTGCATCGGGATGGCTGAAAAACAAATCTTTTAGTAGTTTTAACTAATAAATCTAAATGATGTGTGCATTTTAGAAGGGAAATTACTTTGTAACTACCTACTAAAGAGCAATGTTAGGGAGTTAAACAGAATACTAGTTTCTTATGCTATTCTTTTGGGAACAGTAGTATTTTAAAAAATACACAATTATGTGTGACTTTTTTCTAGCTTTATTGATTCTTATTCTCTTACCCCTTTTTTGAAATTGACTCAGCTTTATGTTTATTCTCATTGAAAGCCAGAGAAATATAACTTTTTTCTACAAAGAGAAAAAAGTAACTTTGTATCAGTTCATCAATCCTATTTTCTTAACTCACATGCTTTTTCTTAATTACGCAGATTAGACAATTTACACATACATAATTATTCATTTTTTTACCTATATTTTGGTTTATTTTCCCCAAGTCGAAATGTACCGTGCCTTATAAAATGTCCTAAGTGTTGCAGACTCTTTTTCACCTTCATTTTCTGACATCATGTAAATAATTAATTTACCGACTTACTGAAGCTTTGTGCCATAGCTATGACCTGTATTTTCCCAATGTTCCATGGAGCACACACAACACTGGTGGCCTTTTCATGCTGATAAATAGAAAACACTATTAAAACCAGGTCAGTAGAATATTTAGAAAGTAATCCAGTTATAACCTAAATCCATGAGAAACTTCTAAATTTTCAAACGACCTTCCTTTCATCTTATATCTAGTAGTAGTTTAAATATATGTAAAAAATGAAAATAACACCTCAAGTGTTTTCTATTTAAAGAACGACAAATTCTTAAATATGCTAATTCTAACCTTGAAATGAGAATAATTTTATATACTAACTTTGAAATGAGGAAAAAAGTTATTCTTGTTCAGACGAGCTAATGAAGTATTTTGTCTTTCTGGTCTTTCACAATTTTGTTTATTTGGTAAATTATTTTGGGACACCTACTATGTGCAAAGTTGTATGCTAGGCATGTTATAAGAGTTGTAAAAATGGTTGAAAAATATTTCGTGCCCTCAAAAAAATTAAATCACACTCAGACTACTCAGAGCATGCAATTGCTTTGGAATCATCTTTTTTAGGCTTTTATTACCAATAATTTGTGTGTTTATTAAAATGCATCAGACGTAAAAGTAATACACTTTGTACTTTAAACGCATTTATAAAATTAGTTCAAATAGAACAATTTTCTAAGACAAAAATAAATAATTTTGACGGATTAATTGTACCGATTTCATTTGATTAAACTCAAATGTTATAAGTTGATAAATGTGTTACTCTTTTCTTCTACTTCCTATCAGTTTCTAAATTGTTTTGAATTGCTTTTAAACAGTATTTGTACTCGTGTCTTAGAAAGTAGAGCCTAAGAAGAAAAGACAAGAAGGGTAAAAAATAGACCCTGCGTAATTAAGAAAAAGCATGTGAGTTAAGAAAATAGGATTGATGAACTGATACAAAGTTGAGTAGTTATGGTTCATAGCCAAGTTGTGATGCATAGATATGATTATTTAAACTAAAATATAAAAAAGTTACTCTTTTTTTTTGGTATTTGTTTTCTGAAAATGTTTTGTGTTTTTTTTTTTTTTTATTTTCATTCCTGAAGGTATTTTCTGTAGGGGTAGAAGTCTAGGTTAGTGGCTATTTTCTGCAGTATCTTCTATTTTCTATTGTTTTATGTTGAGAAATCACTTGTCAGTCTAGTTGTTCTGTAAAGGGTAATCTGTTTTATTCAGACTAATGTGAAAATTTTCTATCTTTCATTTTGAGCCTTTTTATTATTTTCCTTTGTATAGTTTTCTTTATTCCCTTTGGGGTTTGCAGGGCTTCTCAAATGTGTGCTAAATGCCATTGTTTGATTTTTTTTGGAAAATTCTGAACTATTATCTCTAAAAATATTGTTTCTGCCCTTTTTCTTCTTTCTCTGTGGAATTTCAGTTACACATATTTTAGAAGACATATTTACTTATCCTTTTTATCTCTTACTCTCTTCTCAATATTTTCTGTTGTCTGTCAATTTTCTTCTGATCTGACTTCAAACCTCTTTTCTCATTCTCTCTTTAGCTGTGTCTGATCTGCTTTTAAACATTCATTTGAACTCTTAATTTTGGTTACTATATTTTTCAGATCTAGAATTCCATTTAGTTTCTTTTATATTTTCTGGATCTTTGACAAAAATCTTGATTTTTATTTTGTAGCTCCTTGCATTTCTTATGCATAGTTTTTTTAAAAAGTCTGTCTTATCATGTCATAGTAACCCCTGTAGATCTGGTTCTATCATCTGTTTTTTCCTCTTGGTTTTTTGGTTTTATTTTGTTTTCATGTTATATTGCCCCTTTATGTATCTGATAGTTTTATATTGATATCAGCTATTGTATTTTTTAACAGTTATAGAAAAATTTCAAGGCTTAAGATGATGATAATTTTCTACAGAGAGAACTTACCTTTGCTTCTGGCAAGCAGCTAGGGCACTCGCAATCCTGAGGATCACCTTTAATTCGTTTTTCAAAAATGGAGATGATTTGTGCTTCAAGCCTTTAAGAGCTGTGTTATGTCTGGTTCACACTGGCTCCTATAGAACAGCCCTTTAGATGGCCATGTAAGTCTGGAGGGTTTATTGGCCTCCAACCTACCTTGGCAGACTCTGGACTCCACTTTTTGTGCCTCAAGCTTTTTGAGGTTTCCTAGGCTTTCCTTTACCCCGTGGATTGTCATTGCCCCTAATTCCAGGAAGATGCCCCAGATTTCAGGCTCACCTGTCTGGCTTTCTGTCTTCCTCATCTTTCCCCCTTAAATTTCTGTTGACTTTTTGGCTCTCCAGTGCTTTTAAGCATATATTTTTAAAACTTTGTCCAATTTTTTTAGTTATCCTCTTGGTTAAAATTACATAGCCCTCTACCGTCAGCATCAGCAGATCAATTTCCTCAAGATTTTAAAAATAAAAACATGTTATAGATTCCAATTTAAGATTTATATGTGTGTGTATACATATATCTATTGCTTATTAATTTCCACTTTTGTAAGTACAGTAAGCAAAGTAATTACCCAAAATCATATCACAGGCACCCTAAGTCCTATATGAAAGAATATATGATAGGAAAGTATATATCTAAACATGGCTTTGGGGATTTTTAACTATTCATATTGCATACTGATCAAATATATTCAACAATACGTAACCTTTTTTGCTGTGGGGAATCCTATAATACCTGCTATGTGCTAAACTTAATTTTTTTCATTGGGAATTTTTTTTTAAATGGATAAAGCATGAGTAATGAAGAGTTCTGTTAAGTTTGAGATACCCATTTGAGGTCCTCAGAGATTTCTGAGTGACAGTTGTACAGATAGTTGGAGTTCAGGATTATAGATAACAATCCCTTGATTATCATGTATTGAACTCCATGAAGGGAAGAAAAACCCAGGACTGAGAGAGGGACAATCCAACATTTAATGTTCCTTCTGGCAGGAGAGGAGTTGAGGACAAAGTTGGATAAGAGCAAGAGAAAAAGAAAACAGTAACAATGAGGGATAATATTGTCCAGGGGCAAAGAAAAAAACAAGTTTTTTTTCTTTTGAGCTGTCAAGTAATATGAGGACAGTTACTTGGCCATTAGAATAGCTATGTGGAGGCCATAGCTGACATTGCCCAGAGCAAATTCCTGTTCTCCAGTGAGAAGGCTAGTTTGAAAAGAGAATGGGAAGTAAGGAAGTGGATATGGCCAGTGTAGACAACTCTTTACTGGTTTTGCTATGAAGTGGTTTTGCTAATGGGGGTGTGATTTGAATGAAAAGAAAATAATGGTATAGATGGATGTACTTTTTTTGTTGTTTTAATTCAGAATAGGGTTCCAAGAGCACAAGCTTAAGTTAAACTGAATTTGAAGTTCATCTTGCCACTTATTTGGTGTACTTGGGAGTAAATTACCTAACCGCCATTATCTGATAGAAATAATCCCTATTCTAATGATTGTTGTGTATATAAAATTAATTAAGAAATATATGTGCAGTGCCTGATTCATAGTAAGGAATAAATACACTGTAGTTGTGGTTTTGTTGTTACCTTTAAATTCTGAAAAGAGTCTGTGTTCAGAAACAATTAAATCATTCCAATTTCTAGGTTGTTGAGAATATAATATTAAATGAGAAATGTTTGTGAAGTGCCTGACTCATTGTAAGTGATCGATACACTTTAGCTGTTGGGGTTTTTTTAAGTTACCTTTAAAATTTGAAAATGGTCTATGTTCAGAAACAATCAAGAACTATTTGTGGATAGAGCCTTATTTCTTAACAATAGGTAAGCCCTGGCTGTTGCTGGACCTCACTTTCCCCAAATCCAGCCTTACCAGACTGCTTGCTTGCTGTTTTTCAGTGTACTTCATTATATATCATACCTCAGTTGATCAGCTTGGAAGATCTTGCACTTCCAACCCCACTTCCCCATTATCTGCCAAGGTCAACTCATCTTTCAAACTCCAGCTCAAGAGTCCCTCCCCACCCCCGTCCCGAGGCTTTTCTTGACACCTGTTCTGTCCCACGTTATGCTGTGATTGACCCCGGTCCTCCGTCCTCTGTGGCCTCGCCGTAGCCTGTTATCGCCCCACCACTCGTCTTTGGACTCGGTTCACAGATCTGTCTTTACTGGCCTAGAACATCCTTAAAAGTACTGAGGTCATCTTTTTATTCGATCCCCAGCACAATATTTGACCCATATTAAGTGTTCAATAAGCAACTATTGAACAAGTTAATAAATGTGTGAATGAACTGTTAGCATAATTGTCAACGCCGTTATTGTTTTGCATTTTTTAATGTTTTAATCACCTGATTTATTTGTTAATTGCTTGCCAAGAGTATTATTTTAGAAAAAACTACAAGTCGTAAAATCAAATAAATGTGTGGTTTTCGCTCTGGCTTAGAAGAACATTATTTTGTGAAAGGGGTTTGAGACCAGGAATTACAAAATAGACACTGTCCAAAGAGTCCAAAGAGTCATTTATACTCTAGTTATCAGAAATTTGGAATATAGTTTCTAAAACAAGTCATTTTGTGCAAGCATTAGTGGTGGTAAAGATGATTATCATCATCATAATCAAGTTTCAGATATGTAATTACAAAATATTTGTTTAAATCATAACGTCATATAACTTGAGAACTGGCTCTTTGGGGAGAATCTGGAATAGGGCATTGACGTACCAGGAAGACAGCTTATTTCATATTTGATTTTGCTGAATTTTCCCTTAGAGATCCTCTGTTGTTTTCCATTCTACTTTTTATTTTAAACATTATTTCAGAACTCTTAAGATTTTAGCTCTCTTCCTATGGCAGGAACAGTGGGGCTGTGTTGGGCAATTGGGATGTTAAAGATAAGCTTAAAGAGCTGCCTTTAAATCTAGGTCCCACGTACAGGATGAGTTTTCTGACTGACTTTGCTTAGTGGTGAGGATTTCGTTGATTGATAGCCAGCCAGATGAAAGCCGCACTATTTGATAGGAGAAGTTATGTGGGAAGATTGCAAGGAAGAAAGAGAACCTGGTTCTTGCCTAACACTATCATTTTCACCCAAGCCCTGTATGTATGAATTTAAACAAATGCTGTGCTTCAATTTTTTTCCATCTGTAAATCAAGGTAATTGAGCTAGTTGAGCATTTCTGAACTTTTTGTAAATTTGCAAACCCTTTCATAAGTGATTTGATGCCATGATTTCCTCATCAAAATTTTGCAAATTATTTTCTCATTTATATAGTACATGGTGTAATTTTCAGTTAGAATATTATAGCCATACATTATTAAAGATTATAAAGTTCATTTTAATATAATCCTTAGTAATATTTATGCTTTATAAGAAATTTTCTATATTTTGTATATAGCAGGTAATATATTCTGTTCAGTAATATAAGAAAAAATTATTTGTTGAGAAATTTTTAAGTGTTTATTATATTCATGTGTTACAAGATCAAAAATAGTCAAAAACTGTTTTCATCTGAGTGTTTGGAATTCTTGCATTTTGACCTTTAGGAAAATTTTTCTTTGTTCCTGTCTGGTTACTAAATGATAAGAAAGAATGTTTCAGAATTCTACTTGCAAGCACTTTTCTACAGTCTCTCATTGCAGGTGTGGATAACCACTTAGGATGAAATCATTTTTGCATTGTTTCTCTTGAAATTTTTTTCTGAAATACCAGAGGTATCTTGATTTGTTACCTAAGACATTGATCAGATGAGTGCGATTAACAGATATTATTTGGGGGTAAACCTGTAGAACTAGTAATTTTTACATTCTTTCATAATTTGCTAGAGTTCAGAATTTGTGGTCCCTATGCTTTCTGTCATTTTTCAGTAGTCCATCATGTGAATAAATTAAAGATATATACTAAAAATAACTAAAACACTGTATAAGTGTCAAAACTATCACCCTTACCAGTGTCCATCTGAGTGATACACGTGACTGTGTAACTGTTGGAGGCTGCTCATTACCATTCACTTGAAATACACGTAGAGGCTCTCAAATTAAACTTCCCTGCTTGGAACAGGGAAGAATATACTAATATGGAATTCTTCTCTTAAGAAACATTACGGACAGACTGCTCTGACCCTACTCTACTATTAGATCTCTTCTCCATTGTTTTTATACCTCTCTCCTGAGACAAAACGTGATACACATGTTCAATGAAATATTCAGTCCAAATCATGCCCGTGATGACTGAATATATTTTCCCCCACTGATTATCAAATTTAGAGTATAAATGTTAAGTAAATTAGGTATTACCTATCCTTGATTGCTTATATGATAAAACTTGTAAGAACAGATGGACTAAAAGAATTCTGGTTTCTTCCCTGTATTATTTTTACTAAGGTTTTGTTTGTTTGTTTGGTTTTTGTTTTTAATGAAAGCCATCTTAAATTTTTGTCCAGATAAAATTTGGACTGCTTCCAGCTCCCATAACTTTTTTGATTTATCTTTTGCTGTTGTTATACTTGGTTTTGAAGAATTTGGTCATCAATTCTACCTCCTGCTTTGCAACCCACTAATAATATAAGGCATGGTTAATTCAGTCTAACTGGATTTTTAATAGTATTGCCTATATTCTCTACATAAGCCGTGTTAGAATAGCATAGATTTCCTGTACTTTTAAAGATACATCATAAAAGGTGTGTTATATAATAAATTGTTTTGATCTCCTCCTAATGGTCATATTATTGAATGACCACCATAATAATTTTTAAGGGGTAAAGAATATTTCTAAGAGCAGAATTATCTATTCATTGTTTGAAACATTAATGAATCAGTTTAGTTTATAGACATTAGAAATTTAATTTTATTGAGATATAACTTATACACAATGAAATGTATATATTTGTATACGGTTTGATAAGTTCTGACACATGTGCACACTTGTATAACTGCCATCCCAATCAGGATATAGACTGTTTCCTGAAAGTTTCTTCATTTTCCTTTGGAGTCAATCCTCTCACCTCCCACCTTCCCACATCAGGAAACCAATGATATTATTTCTGCCACTCTTTCCCTACAGGTTAATTTTGGAAAAGCAGTTATTTTATATTACTTACATATTTTTTATTCAGTTGCTTCCATGATTTTTTTTTTTTAACAGTTTGACTATGATATGCTATATATTGAGTATTTATCTTACTTGTGGTCCTCTGAATTTCTTGGATCTGCATTTGATATCTTTTGTTATTTTTTGGCAAATTCTTGATCGTTATGTCTTCAAGTATTTCTTCTGCCCTATTGCCCTATTGTCTTTCTCTTTCCTTTTTCTAAGACTGCAATTACATGCATTTTAGACCATCTGATCATTTCCTACCGCTTTTGGATGCTCTGTTTACTCTCCCCCTATAGTTTTTTTTTTTCTCTTTGTGTTTCAGTTTTAGTAAATTCTATTGTCCTTAAAAGTTCACTGATATTTCCTTAGATATGTCAGAAGCTGATGAGCCCTTCAAAGGAATGCTTTATCTCTGATACTCTATTTAATCTCTAGTATTTCCATAGTTTCAGTTTCTTTGTTGAAATTTCCTGTCTGCTCATTCACATTGTTCACCTTTTAACACTTTGATCCTAGTTATTTTTAAGTCCCTGACAGATAGTTCCAACATCTGAATCATCTTTGAGTCTGGTTCTCTTGATTGCTTTATCTCTGAACAGTAGGTTGCCTGGGGCATTTTTGTGTCATGTATGAGTTATAAATTTTTATTGAATGCTGGATGTTCTGTGAACATAAGAGACTAAGATAAACAGTATTTATACCTCAAAATGAGATTGCCTCTTCTATCAGGTTATTAGTATGTGGGAACTGACCTGGATTGGGATTTTGCTACCTTCAGTGGACCACAGGTTTCCAATTCCTCTAGCAGTGGGCTGCTGTTGCTTAGTACATAGGGCTGCTGTGATGGAGGGGTTTCTTCAGTATTACTGGTCCACTCTCAGCTTTGAGCTGTCCCTGCACACTTACTCCACAAAGCGTATTTATCTCCACACTCTTGTTCTTTCCCTAAGAGAAGACTACTATCGCTTAGCTTGTTGAACTAGGCTTAGGCTTATGTTTGGGGGTGGAGTCAGGGTATGGTTTTCTGTAGCTCTTGCTCAGTCTCTGGAAGGATATGGGCACCTGGATCTTAGGGATTTTAAGCATTCTCTCTCTCCTCTCTATGACAGCCAAACCCACCTTTTATTTGCAGTGGGCATTGGGCAGGAATTTCCTGCCCCTCTCCCAGCAGTAAGACATCTCTACTTGGAATTGATATATGGTTTGAGGCAAAGAGCTTTTTCGTCTTCCCCAGGATACAGTTTCTCCCAACCACCATTTATCCTTTCTGGTGCCCTGTGAATACTTGCTCCATCTTCCTTTAGCTGCTTAAGCCTCTTGCTTCATTAGCATGAAGAGTGTGAGAGAAGTAGCTGGTACTTCGTACCTGTCTCTTGCGGATACCTTCCCCCTTCCCAGGTCTGCTGATCACCACCTTGGAGCCCTGTGTCCTAGTGGGTTTGTTGTCCCTCCTTCAGTGGCTTTTAAGGTTTTTCTTTAAATGAGAGTCCAGGGTAGTTGGCAAGGCTTTGTGCCTCACTACCTGCAGTCTCCTACCCCCAATCACCTCCTGCACATGTGCACCAACAGTGAGGTCTCTGTCAGGTCTTCTGCTCTGCCCCAGTCTTGTTATGAGTACAGCAGATTCTCAAATAACATCGTTTCTTTCAACATTGTTTTGTTATAAAGTTGATGAGATGCCATAGGGACTTAACTGTTGTTTATATCAATTAGTCTACGGTAAAATTGGTTTCATTATACATTGTTTCACTTAAAGTCTGGAAATCTGTTAATGCTTTTAAGTAGGAGTCACTGTACCCTACAGAGGTCTATGGGAAAACCTCATGAGTGAATGCAAAGCCCCCTTTTGTCTGGTACTCTCAGCACTTTCAAACTGACACTGTCCCACACTTGGCTTATCACAGCTTTGTAAAATTTTTGCCAGCATCATATTCCCAGCTTTGATTGTGGCTGACCCTTTGCCAGCGCTCTGCCACAGGTGATCTGATTCATGTGTCCTATACCCAACTGCTGGTGATTGTTAAAATTTTTGTGTATAGGGCAGCAAATTAGCAGAGAGGATTATTTTTCAATTTGGAGTCCCTCCAGATTTAAATCCAGTAAGTGAGCCCACAGATAAATCCAGAGTCCATCTGGTTTTTCCTTTCCTGGCAAACTGTCCTTCTCTGGTAAGCTCATTTCTCCAAGCTCAGCGACTGGCCCAAGATATGAAAGCAGCCTCTGCCTACTCAATTCTTTCACTTTTCATTATGTTCACAGCTCTTCTATAGTTTTAAAGAAATGTGTGTTGTTGAAGTTTATCTGGGGATTTGTTGTGCTTTCAGCAGAAGTGAAATTTCCATATATTTCTTGATCCAGACCTGAAGCAGAGCTTGATTATTAATTTTTTTCAGCTACTCCATGTTCTGCCTAAAGTTTTTCCACTAAATAAAGACACTCAGTTGCAGAGTATATGAATTCTCAGAAAATACCTACTCGATGCTTATAGCAAAATCTAAAATTAGTTTTCTTGTTAAAATTGGATAGGAGCTCTCTAATGAATGAGCAGGATTTATAGAGTTTTAAGGAAGAGCAAAAATTTTACAGATTTAAGTGAAAGAAGGAAATTTACTGCCTCTCATCCATGCTATTTTTTGCAACTTCCCTATAGTTTCTGCCTCTATATTTTAACTAATCAATATTACTCAGATATGTCATAGGAAAATTAATTTATTATACTTTATTCTGAAATATTCTATTCTTAGTTTTTTCTTTTTTTAGCTTAAGTAATATGTAAGAAGCAGTTGTGTTTTTTTCGTTTTTTTAAGGCAGATCTCTTTTTTTTTGGTCATCATTTTTATTCTTAAGCTTTGAAACTTTTAACAGATTCATAGCTTTCTATTTATTCTTCCTTAGATATTTTCTTAAGAACTACTTACAGGAAAATGATATATGTTAGAATCCTCTTTACTGTCTATACTAAACATTATTCTGGTGCAGCTGGATAATAATGAAAGTTCTCTCACTATGAAGTATGACAAGATAAAGCTTATCTTTTGCTAACAGGTTTACCACAGTGTTAATGAATTTCTCAAGTATTTAATAATGGTTTTTATACATCTCAGTATTAATCTTGGAATTTCTTTTTGGAAATATATATGTAATTACAAGAATAGAAAAGTGATATCTCCTTTGGAGGAAGAATTTGTTATAAAAAAGGAATCATAACCATAATTTAATTCACATAACAAAGTTAAGATTATGGTGTACTTTGAACAGAACACATTGTGAACTAAATATTGGCTTCAGATTTGATTTCTTGAAATAAATGTATAATTAAAACAACTGGTATCATTAAAGATTTAAAGTGGATATTTAAATCTGAATTGTACCTTTAGGCTGTTTTTACTTTTTAAATATACCTACCTTTATATTTTAGTGATGTATTTTGCTCTGTGTAGATATCTGAAAATCCTTTTGAGGGCTTGTGTTCAACATTGTGACTGAACTTTTATAGCTGTTTAGTAATGTGCTTTGGGAATGGTATTATTGGATAGTTATAATAGCAAATGTATATTAGCTCTCATATATAGTAAATTTTTAGAAAAGAAAATTTAAAGATTTGAAATGGAAAATGAGGATGAGATTGCCGCAGTTGATTTAGAAGTAGAGAGTAACCAAGATCTTGACTTGATTCACCTGTTACATAACCTGACATGACCTTTGGGTACATAATCTGTAATGTCTTCATCATCACCATTGTGATACATAGGGCATGCCAGATATCGTGCAGAAAAAAATTTAATGACATTCTAGCCCACAAGAGCTTAAAATATAAAGATGATACCATTGGTAGCCATCTGAGTACATGACTTACATATAGCAAGGAAGAAAAAAAAAACAGTACTCAGTTTCTGGGAAAAAGGGGGAATTGTCTAGCTGGATATACTGAAAAGAGCTACCTAGGTTTGGATAAACTGAGGCACAGCATGTTTTTTCTTGGATTGGAAAGTCTGGAGTTAGAATATCAGATGTGCTCTTTACCACCTCATCCTTGGAATTTGTATTCTGGCAAAAATTAATTGAAACTATTCCTATCTTCCATTGGATATACTTTTTATTCTCTCCATTTTAACTAGGAGCCCCACTCCCACCTTTCTGTCTGTAAACTTCCATCTTTCACCTACTTTCTCCTGATGGAAACACCAAAATGTTTCTTGAAAATGACAATTTACTAGCTAACGTGTGTGTGTGTGTGTGTGTGTGTGTGCGCGCGCGCGCGCGCGTGTGTGTCTGTGTTTAATTTGTATGATGAAGTTTTTTTAAAGAAGACATTGCATGACATGTTTAAAAATTTGTTTGCATAAGAGAATGTACATATTGGACAGAATAAACCCCCCATTAACTATTCTCAACTTACTAAGTATCACAGCCAGTAGGAGTGGTAGATAGATGTTCAAGAGCCATTCATATCACTTGAAAAAAAGTAAGAAATACAGTCAGCTTTCATTGGCTACCTTTCTGGTTTGTTTCACTGATTCTCTACTTATTTTTTTGCTCCCTCTCAATTCATAAATGGTAGATTCTCTGAATTGTATGAAATTGTCAATGATTTTTTAGGGCTTTTCACTTTAAGTAATGACATACAAAATAACAAAATAGTGAAACCTTTTTATATAATGTACAGATTTCCTTTACTAACAGTTTCAATTTATTCAAAACCTTAACCAGCTTTTTCTCCTCATTTGTTTCACTTTTGTTTCAAAAAATATTGATCTATAAAAAAAAAAAGTTTATAAACAAAAAATTTCTGTTAAAGAGTTAAGTACTAGCTAAGGTCACCTTCCTGTGGTAACTGGGTAGTAAACTGATAATAGTACAAACTGCTTTTTGTATTCGACATTTTCATATTTAACCTTCTTAAAACACCTTTTCTTTCCCTATACAACTTTAGAAAGTTAATGGGAACTTTAGGTATAAGTTTGATATAGTTCCTTATCTTACTGAATTGAATACTGGGACCCATTGATTATGCTTAGAGAATGCCTAGAGTACCACAATCAAAATCTGAAGTACCCATTTATAGTGCAGTTTTGTTATAATATGCAGAGTAGTTTCCGTATAAATACTCAGTAGTGTCTCATAGAATGAGTTCATGCATAAAACTATAAAAATTAAGCCTTTTATTACATGAGCTTTTTATTTCCAACAAATTCGGAATACAAATAATTAAGTTTTCCCTCAGATTATATTTCTTTGCTATTTCTCCTTGTTTATAACATTCATGGCATACTTTTGAATTAACTCTGTTTTCATTTAGGGGAATTGGATAGAATATATCCAAGGAAGGGAGGAACTGGATAGAATATATTCAAAGACAGGCGCCACTGTTAAGATCTAGACTTTATTATTTCTGTGACTGAAACTCACCACTCTCTAAATATTATAAATGGCTTCCATCTGTTTCGTTATAAAGTGGGCTAAAAATATATTGGTGAGCTCTCTTCTCCTTAATAACATAAATGTTCTAGTTACATATGAACTTCATTGCTAAATTTAAAATGCATGAATTTAAGATAATCCAACAGAGGTGTAGGAGAGATAAAATGAAAAGATTGATAACCATAAAAGCTGGGTGGTAGGTATAGCAATTTATCATACTGTCTTCTCTACTTATATATGTCTAAAAATTTCCATAGTAATTAAAAAGTAGTAATTACTTTAGAATATCAGATAAATATCATAAATGTTAGATACTTAAATTACTATTTTAAAGAATATAATATAGATATAAAAGAATCTTATATAAGCAAACTCAGAATATATAAAAATGTATAAAATCACTCTTCCCCAGTGTGCAAGATTGGCTTAGCATTAGAATAATTTAATTCATGACATTAGCAAGTTAAAGAAGAGTTATGATATCAATAGATTCAAAAAACTCAATAAGAATCAGCATCCATTCATAATTTTAAAAAATTTTAGGTAACTCGGAGTAGAAGAGAATTTATTTAATCTCATTATAGGATATCTCCAAAACTTCATGCTCTTGGTGAAAGTGTTCTTTTGGAAAACTGGAAATAAAACAAGGAGGCTTGCTATCACCACTTTTATTCATTATTCATTATATAAAAATCAATTGTATATCTAGATCTCAGCACAATGAGTTAGAAACTAAAAATTTTTTGAATACTATTTGCAGCAGCATCACAAAGTATCAAATACCTAGGCACAATTTCACAAAGCTTGTTGCAAGCTCTTTATGCAGAAAACTGTAAACTATTGTAGAGAGAAAGTAAAAGAAGACCTAAATAATTGGAGAGCTATATCATATTCATGGATTAGAAGACTCAACATTTTAAATATGTCATCTCTTCAAACTAATCTTATAAATTCAGTGCCATTTCAATCAAAATTTTAAGGTTTTTTTTTTTTCCATAGAACTAAAGCTGATGCTAAAATTTATACAGAAATACAAAGTGTCATGAAAAGCCAAGGCACTCTTAAATAAGAACAAAGTAGGAGGGCCTGTGCTAGAAGACATCAAGACTTATTGTAATGTAACAGTAATTAAGACTGTGGTTTTGATACAGAAGCAAACAGATCAGTGTACCAGAGATCCCAGAAACAAATTTGTGCACATATAGACAAATGCTTGATGACAGAGTAGGTACAGCAGAGCATTGGGGAAAGACTGTATTTCATAAATGGTGCCCTAAGAGTTGGGTGTCCATATGGAAAATTATAAGACTTGATCCCCACTCCACATCATATACAAAAATTGAATTTCAGACGTAAATATAAAAGGCAAACCAATAAAGCTTTCAGAAGAAAATATGAGAGCATACCTTCAGGCCTTCTGGTCAAAATCGGGTGTTTGGGAATACCTTGTCTATGTGAATGTTGCTCTTTTTTAGTTTCACTCTCGAGAATTTTCTTTCAGGTGTGAATTGTGGTAAAAGCTTTAACATGATTAATTAACTTGAACTTTCTTCTCTCATAGACCATTAGAATTGTGTAATTGATTTTGTATAAATATATATATATATATATTTCCTGATTTTGAATGCCAGTAAACTCAAGAGTCCAGTTTGTGAATGCGTGTAGTCCCAGTGTGGCTGTAAGTTTGCACTTTACTTTTTGTCTTTTCGTTGACATTTTACTCTGATTTTCTCTAGTTCTGATGTTTGTTCTTTATCTCTATCTTATTTCTAAACATCGTGTGCAAGTAATTAAGATTCTTCTTACATTAAGGAGAACACATGAATGAACATACAAACGAATGAACGCTGAATGACATTGACTTATGCTCATGAAACTGCTGGTTCTCTATAGTTTTTGTGGATGAAATAAAGTTCAGAAGGTTAAACCAACTATGTAGACTGTTTTTCTCCTTTAAAAGGGCTCTTGCTTGTCAAGGGAAAGTAAATATTTATAGTTGGCTATGGTAAAATGTTCTGAATGTGAAGAAAATGATTTTAATAGAACTGTGTCTTTCATAGGAGATGGATACAAAAATCCATTCATATGCAGAAGGCAGGGCAAATGAAGTAATGGTAGGCAGCAGTTCCGTAGGTAAATGCTACGTGCTTATTGGCATCCATTCAAAGGAAGTACATGATTATTTTATTGTATACTATGCTGCATGTATACAATTTTGAAATTTTTTTCCTTTCCTTTTTTAATTGCTGAGACACTTTTGTTGAAGATTTTTAAACCGATTTCAATGGATAAATGAAATATGTGTTCTTTTAATAGTTTTCAGATAGTGACAGTAATGTGAGCAGCATGATATAATGGAAACTGCATGGGCTCTTTCTGAACATGGGCAAAGAATTTCATCCCTCTCAGTCAACCTCAGGGCTTTTCAGCAGCAACATGGGTATAGCAATACCTGCCACAGAAATTGTAATGGGTGTTAAATGAGATGAGGTATATAAAGTGCCTGGCATGTGGTAACTAGCCAGTCTATGTTTATTTTCTTCTCTCCCTATCACCACATTTTAACCAGGGAAAGCCAGCATTCCCTGAAGCAAAACAGTATCCTTTTAAATTATCTTTTTAATTTTTTCTTTTATTATTATGTAAAATAGTGAGTTTTTTCCTTGAAAAGTGAGGTTTTGCCACATGATGGAAGGGTAATTTCTGATGGTTTTTATTTTGAAAAAGAAGATAAATTGTTTTGTCAGTCAGTGGATGTAGAAAGAGAAGGGGCAATGTGAATAGTTATTTGAATGAATGTTGAGAGGCGAGGTAGATAGTCTGAGGGATAAAGGAATTAGTAGCATTGTATCTTGAGAAAGCAAAACATACAGCACCCTCACCCCTCATCACATTAGTTGCTCTTTGTACACAGCTAAATTTGTCAAGAGGAATAAAAATAACAGTGGTTGTGGGGGTAAATAGTCAAGGCAGAAAGCTTCTACTTTTGCACAATTCTTTGTTGGGTCTTGAATAAAATCAAACAGGAAAGACTTTAGACCTGCGAAGCTGCCAAAAATGTAGTGGTCTCTGGATTCTTGACAGCTGAACTTCCAGAATCATGTGGTATGTAAAACAGCTGGAAAGAATCATTCTACTGAGGAGCAAGTGACATGTCTGCTGGATTTCAGTAATCCGAGAAGGTACCAGAGATTCGCTCTTATGGCTTCATTGGGATGGCTTCCACGTGGGGCTTCTGCATGGTACTCATTAGTAGTTACCCCTATTTATAAAGACCAATACAAGGAAACCCTAGAATTCCAGGAGAGACTTGAGAAATAATCTAACTCCAGTTCTTTGTTTTAAATATGGAAACCGAGGCCCAGAGGCCTAACATGACTTCTACAAAGTTGCGTAGCAAGTTAGGACTGGGGCCAGAAGCTGAGTCTCTGAACTCCTGAACTAAATGCTAATAACAGGAGAAACCTTATTAAAATATGTAACGTGTGCTTCTACCCATTTAACATTATTCAATTCTGAAAGTCAATATCTTAAATAAAAAAAAGAAGGAAATTTTGTTCAAGTAAACAATTCCTTCCCTTCCTTCTGTAGTTTAGGAAGAATTTATACCTCTGATCCAAACTCCAGGAACCGTTGCTTTAAGATAGAAAACAAAAAAGAGCTTCTGAGGTCTTCAAAAAATGTTAACCATGAGTAAACAAAGAACCCTGCTCTGCTTACTGAATTATAGCTCCCAGTTGCTCTGTGGAAGGGGAAGGAGAGGAGAGTCAAAGGGAAGAAGACAAAAGAAAAAGGTTTAAGTGCAGATGATTTCTACTTAGTACATGCTTCGTAAATATTTGCTGACAGCTTTATACTTCCAGTAAAATAGGAAGATGAAATAGCGTTCAGCAATCACTGTATAACTCAAAAAGATTTTTATGTATTTGGTTAATTATATATAAGAATAATCACGTCTTGATTGTTCACTGTGCATATCACCAAGTATATGGAATGAAGTGCAGCAGGCAAATAGTCTGTCTAAACTGACTGTTAATAAAATCTTTCTGTTGCTAAAAATAATCTACAAAATTATCTAAACATCTTTGTATAATAATGTAAGTTATATAATTTCTAGAATCAATATCTAAACTTTAAGATGTTACTCCTAAAAGTATGTATATTGATATGCAGAATTTATATATATATTTGTATTCCCCAAGCCTTTTACCTGCCGGGTTCTCCCTTGTTTATTAATGTTCTCACCAGCAAGGGAGCAGGAAACATTATCAGAGATAAATTAAAATCAGTTTTGCTACTTGTGAGCCACATTGATTCCCCACCCCACCCCGTTTTGTTTTTTGAAAGAGTAAAAGTGAGGTAGAAATTATCAACAAACATGAAGATGAGCATTTTGGCTTATAAAATGCATCTATTTAACCTCCCTTTGTCCATTACTCAGATAAAAATTGATAATCATTAATATATTAATATTGGGATAAGAATTTGCATGTGGACTTCCAGTCCACTTAATTATGTAGGTAATGTGTGATGTTTAAGGGATGGATGAGAGTTCGGACTTAACTATGTGACTTTGGCAAGTTAATTAACCCCTATAAATCTTCATTTGCTCATATTTAAAAGTGGGATACAGTTACATTGGTGTGAGGAAGACTGTGTGTATAATGTGTTGAGCACAGTGCCTAACATGTAGTGAGCTCTCAATAAATAACAGCTAGTATTATTGATGGAAAGATATGATTCCCTTTTTTGTATATAAAATGCATTTCTACTTCAGAGAGTTGTACTCATTTCCCACATCATTTTAAAAAGAGAAAATTGGCACTAGAGTTTAAGCATATATACAAACGAAAGACTTCAGATGGACATCGCTTTTTATTAAATTGGATTCCATGTTTCTGTTAATATTTAAGTAGGTTCTTGTTAAAAAACAAACCCTTTATTTTTCCTGAACTGTATCCTTTTGACGTAAAATCAAAAATCAAATCTGAAAGAACATTAAAGAATATTTATTTTGTGTATGCTATAAAAGGTAAACATGAAATTCAGAACTTTGAAATTAAATAGTAAGGTTTTACCTTATATACCTGTGTTGAGGGTATAAAGCTTCAACTAACCGGAAGCGACCTGGTCCAAACACTAATATTTTGTCTCTATTTCTGAAGGCACATTTCCTCTGTTATGAATTTCCTCTGGTGTTAAGCTAAAACCTGCTTCTTTGTGCTCATACTACTGTCAGGTGAGTTGCTTCTCTACGCTCTACTTCCTCTGTTTCCTCACACAGCCTTTTCTCCAGACTCTGGTTCTCTTCTTGAGTGGTCTCTGGTTGCCTTTGACCATTCAGAGTCAATACCTGGAGTTGTTCCTGTGAAGCTATCTGTGTGAGAAATACTTTGTTCGTCAGAGTATGATTGGAATCACAGCCCCCTTATATATAAACGCTAGGTTATTAACGTTGCACATAGTAACCCCAGCACCCTAGAGACTCTCGTGTATTTCTTGAGAAAGCTAGTGCATATGAATCTTTGGCCTTCCTTGACTATTCAATTTGTTGTTACAGCAGCTCTTTGTGTAATGGCCTTTTGGTTTATTTGTGTTTTCCCCCTAGTTCTGCCAACTTTTCTATTGTTTATTTACAAAATCCTTTCCCATAGCCTCTAGTAATAAGGAGTGAAAGTACTATGTTGCTTTCCATAGGAGTACCGTAATGGATAACAAAACCTCTAAATCAAAAAATCATGATGTTTTACTCTAAACAAAAGGGAGAAGAGCCCGTGCGTTAGGCAGCTGTTGTAGGAGCAACGAACACTAGCCTTTGAAAACGAAAACTTGGTTTCAAATCTGGAACTTACAGTTTACTTGCTGTCTGATCTTTGCTAAATCTCTCAGACTCTAATCTTAATTTTCTGTATTTGTCAAGTGGAGAAGATAATGCCTCCTTCGTGGATTGAGAGCATACAATAATATTGTGTAAGCAGTGTTTTAAAAACCAAAAATGCCATATATATAAATCTCATCTCTATGCTAAAGCACACATAAGCAAAAGGTCATCTTCAAGTATTTAAAAATATTTTCAAATTTTTATTTTAATTTTTTTATTTTTATGTGTTGATCCCAAACATAATTTTGCTATAAAAATTTGATGACTTGGTGAACAATTAAAAAGTAGAGGCAATTAGAAACTCCAGATAAAAAATTGCACAACAATGTCCTGGTCCAATCACGATACAACAAAAATGTGGCATGATTTTGAGCACTTATAAAAACTAAGAAAATAAAATCCATTTGACCTTTGTTCTAGTAACATGCTGCTCTTTTGAATGACAGTTCATCAAAATGGACCTCCAGAAATAGAAATGTAATTCAAACACATTGCTTGTTTCTGCTCTGAATGGTATTTATATGTTACCATATAGTAAACATATTATTTGCCTTTAATTTTTAGAAACAACTTATAAACAAAGCGTAGGAAGTTAGTTAATAATTTGAGAGAGAGAGAGAGAGATCGACAGACAGACAGGTAGGTAGGTAGGTAGGTAGGTAGGTAGGTAGATAGATAGATAGATAGATAGATAGATAGATACATTAGATAGATAAGATGAAAGAGGTTGGAGAGTTGGTGGGAAGGGGAGAGTCAGTAACAGCCTATTTTATGTTGTGAGGAGTTAAAAATTGATGGAACAGCAAATAGAGCTTAAAGTGCATTATTTAAAGTTAAAAGTGATCAGTAAAAGACTAAAGCTAAACGTAACTTTGAATTGTAAAGAGGAGGGAAAAGGATAATAAAGGGTAATGTGAGTTAAGTGAATCCTCATTTCTTGGTAGGAATTCAATAGATGTTTAAACTGTACAAACTGAGACCTGTAAGTATAATTATATTATTTAGAGCTGTGACTATAAATTATGAGGAGTTAAGAACAAATGGCTAAATATGGTGGACTTTGAGAGCAGTACTGAAGAGGAGCATGTATGAAGCTAGAACCTATTGTTTTCCGTTATAAGCCACTCTGTGCTTTTGTAGTAACGTTTTTACCACATTTTTTTTAAAGTGCAAATAGCAAAAAGCCATGGCTGAATACTGTGGCATATCTCACCCCCATCCCAAAATCCAGAAGATATACTATAATTCTTGACGCTTGAAGTCATCTCACTTTCCTGTCTTTTTTGCTCACCACTCCTTCTAAACTTTTCATGTCCTGCTCTTACACCTGCTAGCATGGAGTGTTTTTGCTTTCCAGCTTAGGGTCAACCTGTAGTTCTTAGTTAATCTGTTCACTGAAATGTCAAGATAATAAATTTCTATGAAACAAAACAGAGTCATGAAGGATGCAGGTATATGTTAGTAAGTGAAACAATGTATCCGCTGCTTAGAAAATGGTTTGATTTATACCAAGATTTCATACTAAGATTTCACTATAAAAATCATGCAGAACAGAATATTGATTGTTCATATTGGAAATACTGGAAATTTTATGGAAGCACTATTTTCCTGTACATTTCTCTTAAGTTTACTTTAAATTTTTAGTACATTAACATTTTTTTCCTATTAAAGAGGTCGTGGTATTGTACTACATCGGCTTGGACATAGCCAGATTGCGACTAGATCATTCCTAAAATATTCATTTTTTTAAGAATAATTCATTACAAAAATGCCAACAGTAATCCAGATATTCTGCCATTGGATATGACCACATTTGAAATTATGACTTTGATATTTCCCTGCCCCCTTTTCTAAATGTCCATAATCAGGGGTTGGAGAGATGGCTACCAAAATGTCTTTCAGAACAGCATTTCTGGTCAAAGAAGGCACATCTTCAGAAAACTCTTGTTAATCAGCCAGACGTATTCATTGAGCAAGAATGAAAGTATATAGGTGGATTTATATCAACCATAGCAACACATGGTGATTAAGCAAATTTGGTATGCACAGAGCAGACTCTAGCCTCATGGATGGGGATTGAGAACCAAAGAGGAGTTTTTTTGTTCTAGCACTAACTTTAGGAGAAACTGGCAAGAGTTATTTCGAACCATAATTTTAGAAGAGGGGAGGTAGGGACGGAGAGATTTCCCATTCTCTAACCATAATTGATGACAATCGTTTTGATCACTTCATCATTCATCCTTCCATTCACCATCCAGTATTTGTTTGAGCACTCTCTATAGTGTAGGAATGTTAAGGGGCTAGACTTGACATTTGTATATCCCTGTAATCTCCTGACCTCATGCCAACTCCAGGAGTCAGATTGTATCACAAAAGGGCAGTTTTCCTTTCCTTGCCAATCATATACTCCACAAGTATCTTATTTCCTTGATGGCTTAGACCTCAACTTACCCAGCAATAGTTTTCATGAATTATACTTTTAACTGATTATTTGTATTTTGCAAACCACAATTGTTATTTCCTAAATACAAGTCAAATTCTTTTAAAAAAATTTTATGTTTTGCATTGCTAACAACAAAACAATGAGAAAGAATCTAGTTAACCAAAATTTAAGCTTCTTATACTTAATAGTACTTAAATATATCCTAAATGTTTTTCCCAAACTATAAATCCAGACATTATTGGCAGTTAGTTTAATTTAGAAAGCAGTTTTCTCTCTTCAATTGGATATTTATTTCAGCACAAATAAATTGATGTCAACTAGATAAGTATTTAAAATATATGTATGTTATTTTCTCAAATTATGTAAAACTATAAAATTTTGAAAAACTATATAAGATTTTGTCAAATTTCAATATATAGGAGCTTGAAGTCAGAGGACCCGAAGGAGTGGCTTCACGACACTGAACAAAATAGCATTTATCCCTGTCTGTTATGACATTTTATGAGGATTTCACCAGTGTTGCTGGCTTTCTGGGTAGGACACATTTACTGCCTCTTAATTCTGCAATGTCAGGAGTGCTGACACAGTCTCTACACTTTTCTTTGTGCGGTTTTGTGTGTGCTGGTTTTAACAAACATGCAGTGCTTACCATGAGCCAGGCACCATTTTTCCTTCTTCTTTTTTTTTATTCTTCTCCTACCCTGGCGTTAGATGTATTCTCAAATGAGGGAACCATGTTTTCTCCAGAACCCTCTCTGGTACCATCTGATCAGCTCTTTTTCCTTTCATTTGTGAAAGGCAGACCTGGACTCAAGTGGGTTCTCACTCTCCTAGAGCTGAATATATCTGTTAGAGCCACAGCCTCAGAGCCAGGGGCTGTTAGGAAGCAGGATCTTTTCTATTTCCTTTAGGACAGAGTGTCCTCTGGTCTCCTGTCCACCTCTGCTCCTTCCTCCATTTCTGATCTGCCCACTGTCCTCCTACCTCCGCTGTCTTTTACTTCTTTCTAGGGCCTGGATAGGCACGAGTCTTCAAGGGCAACTGGGCACTGATCTGCATTGCCTGGTTAATGTAGAAGTCAGGTTTGTCCTAAACCACAGTTTATAGACTCTGTTCCCTTTAGTGAGGTTCTTATAAGACTTATAACTGAACTTTTTACAAAACCCACCCAAAGGCCTTTATTTCTTACTGGCTCTCTGGTTACCTTATTCCCTGATAGCTCTCAGGTTCCCATCTTTTCTGATTTGAAAAGCTAAGCAGAATTGAGTTCTTGTAAAATACTGGGTAAAATGACTGCCGACATTCTTGACCTTCCCCACCGCTTACCTCTGCCACCCCAGTCTTAAAAACGCACAGCCAGATGTCATGTTTAATAATAATTTTAGTGGCTGTGATAGGGATAACGGACAATATAATACAGTGATAAAAGTACCCAAAATTTGAAGTTAGAGTATTAGAGATTCAAATACCAGTTCTACTACTTTCTAATTGTTTAGCATTCACCAGTTGACACAATTATTAAATTTTCACATATGAAAATAAACCTGAATTGGTACTTAGGCTGGTTATGATGATTCAGTGAGATAATATGTAAAACACTTCACACAGGGCCTGACACATAAAAAAACTAGTAAACGTGTTCTTTTTTCTTGCTACCGTTGACAAGCTGTTACTGTGTACCAGACATTATAATCATTGAGTGCTTTCACGTTCAAATGTTCATATCATCAGGAGCTCCCCAAACAGGATCACCAAAAACTGTACCGCCCCTGTAAGCTCTAAATTTTTGCATAGAGGGCAATGGCAATTTAGCTTTGCTCAGAAAATGTCTTTCATCTACTCATCAGTACCAGGAGTGAGCCAGCTTTTTCTAAAGCTTCCAAGAGAGATCCTGGTAAACAGAAGGGTTCTTTCTTCTTTCGAGCTGTTGGGTGGTTACTGACTACATCAACAAACAGAGATTCAGTCACTCACTTCCTCTCCACATTGAGGTCATTGAGCAGTGAACAGCAGTTTCTGGGTAACAGCCATCTACTTAGTAAGGTTCACCAACTTATTGGCAGATTTTCCAAGCCACCTTACTGTTCCACACAGCTTGTTCCTGAACCAGAAGATGGCTGACTACATGACCAGTGGCTGATTCCATGTAACTATATTCATTCTTGGAGGAGATTATTGCTCCGTTCATGCCCTGCTGGACTTCTGCATTTCATTGTAAAGAGCACCCCTTCTTCTACGCGACCTACACATCAGAACCAGGGGAGTCTCTTTTATGTGATTGTGAGACACATTTCTTAACCAAAATAAGAGGCTTTTTCTTCCAATAGGCTAAATCATGAGGTCACAGAATCACAAAGACTTTTCTGTGATTGCCTCTCCTAGCCACCAAGAGAAAAGTAATTCAGCAAGAATAGAAAGCGTAAAATCAGATGAAGTTCCTTAGTGGTAACTCCTTTAGCTATAGGGCTTCTCAACATGAGCACTATTGTTTTGAACTGGATAATTCTTTGCTGTGAAAGCTGTTCTGTGCATTATAGGATGTTTGGTAATATCTTTGGCCTCTGTCCTCCAGATGCCAGTAGCAGCACACCTCCTCTTCAACAAAAATGTCTCTAGACATTGCCTAATGTCCTAGAGATGGAAGGGTGGGGGAGCGAAATCACCCCCAGTTGAAAACTAGTGCTATAATATAATTAAAGACAAAATTTCCAGTTGTTTCTTCTCAGTAGATAGGAGAATCTGTCAGATATCCATGTTAAATTTTCCCTCCTGAAAGGACTATCTTCTGGAAACGCCTGTTCTTTTTTTCCTTCAAGTTGTAATCTGCTCTTTGATGCTATGTCCTCATCCAAAAGACATCATATAGTAGAAAAGACACTGAACTATCATATGAAGACTGAATTTTCCTCAACACTGCCATTATTAACCTTGATCTTGAGCACATCCCTTAACTACTCTGAACCTTAGTATACCCATCCATCAAAGAGGTTGTAGAAACGATAGAAGTGTGTATATGAAAGCACCTTGAAAAACCAGAGAGAGTACCAAGCACTCAGATCTTGGTTTCTGATTCCATTCTTCAGTAAAATGAACCAGGGCTTAGTGGAGAAATATCTGACTCTAGGACCGGGGCCAGGGGCAGGCAGTATACAAAATGAGCCTGCAGCATTGTAGCCTTGGATTTAGAAAGTAGGGAAATGCTCAAAAAAAAAAAGTTAATGGGGTCTATCAAAAGGACACAGGAATCAAATAACAGAACTCCCAATGGCCAAAGCTGGAATAATTTAAGAATAAAATAAAGTAGTATTGGATTGTAACCCAAAGGATAAAACAAATATAAATGAATCATACTTGTATAAATAAATGGTCGAACAAATAAATAAATGGAGAGAAGAGACTACAAATGGTCGAACAAATAAGTAAATGGAGAGAAGAGACTACTTTCCTGTGCAAAAAAAAAAAAAAAAAAATCCAAATAATTTTTGCAGACATTTCACCCTCAAGAAGGTGGAGCATAATTTCCCACTCCTTAATTGTAGGCCATGAGTAGTGACTTCCTTCCAAAGATTACCGTATGGAAAGAGAAAAAAAAGTAACTGTACAGTGGAGAAACCTGACAAGCACTGCCTTAGGTGATCAAGGTCAGTATCAATAGTGATGTCATGTTGATGGTATGTACCCTTGATATGATGTGTTGAGAATGGCACTTAACCCCTCTGGTCTTCCTCATAAAAATTTATAACCCCAGTCTCACCATGAAAAAAAATCAGACAAATCTCAATTGAGGGACATTCTACAAAATACCTGACCAGGAATCCTCAAAATATAAGTAATGATTATTTTATCCAGAAGTAATAATTATTTTATAATCAAGATCTAGTATACGGTTTTCTTAGTTTTAAAAGTCTATTCATGGAGTCTCTTCCCAAATTAATTCTCGTAATGATGTTTAATGTTCTTATCAATCATACTTTATCTCTTTTCCTACTAGCTTGGAGCAGTTTTAGGTTTTCAACCAAAGAAGCCAAAGGGTATCACATAATGGTTCCTGACCTTGTTGGCCTAAATCCTGCAGTAGACTGTGTTTACTTTCTCTTATGAGAAAATTCACATGTGCTCCCTTCCTCCCCCACCTGGTCAGAAGTGCAGCTTTCTTTACACCTTTCAGGTGCTTTCTTCTAACCAAGGTCTAGAAGGTTCCCTATTTGATTTCTGTGTTCTCATGGGGGATGGGGAAAAAATTAGAAGGTACTATGGCAACACTCCTTTACGTCTGTGGGGTAAAGCACAGACCTGCCCAGCAGGTAACACAACTGGGTGTGTGCCGAATAGGGACAGAAGATGGGGAGCCCCTTCACAATGGTAAAAACCTCGGAGGGTAAAAAACTTTAATGTAAGTAACTGGAACTAGTTTCTCTATGACTCATTATTCTGGCTTAGTCATGATGCATAACTGTCTCCGCTTGAACAACACAGGGCTTAGAGGTGCCAGCCCCCTACACAGTCAAAAATCTGTGTATAACTTTTGACTCCCCCAAAACTTAATTATTAATAGACTACTGTTGACTGAAAGCCTTACTGATAAACACTATTTTATATGTTATGTGTATTTATGGCATAGTCTTACAGTAATAAGCTAAAGAAAAGAAAATAGAAAAATTACAAGGAAGAGAAAAGACATTTACAATACTGTATATATTTACTGAAAAGATCTACATGTAAGTGGACCAATGCACTTCAAACCAGTGGCATTCACGGATCAGCTGTAACTGGAAGTTATTCCCGTCACCCTTATTACAGTGAACAGTATTGTGTATTAATTCTGTGCATATAGCACTGTATAAAATATGTATTTGAACATGGTACATTATGGAAACTGAATTCAGAATCACTCCATTCTGTAGAGAGCAGTATTCTATAATCTCTTAAGTGATGATAATCTCTTAGTGATAAGGAATATAACAGTCGGGTTTCTCCAACATGACCAGTGACTTATGGAATGCCCCCAGTAACGCTTTTCAGTTCTGAACTCCTCAGTGAGCTGAGTATTCGCCATAGTCAAGTTAACAGATGATACCAAAAGTGTTGTTTAGCATCAAAATAATTACATAAACATGTGCTTAACCACTCTCCCAAACAGTCTCATCATTTAGGCTTATTTGTCATCTGTCCCACTTATGAAGTTGGTGAGGGCAAGGACACACAGCAAAAAACAGGTGCAAAGCCTGAGCCACCTGATTCTGGGCAGTGTTCCCCCTACCAGCCCACACTGCAGTCTTGCCATGGTTTCGTGATTATAATTATTACTTTTACTTTTTAAAATGCTCTATTTCTAGACTAAATCATGTTTGCTTGTTATTTTGATCCAAATACCACACTGTAGCTTTATGCAGTTATGGCCGATTCTTTAGAATCATGGACTGACGTTAACCTAGAGGCATGCTGACCAATAGAACTTTCTCAATGATGAGACGTTCTAAATCTGTGCTGTCCAGTGTGGTAGCCACTAGCCACGTGTGGCTGTAGAGCACTTGAAATGTGGCTAGGGTGTTGCAGGAAATGACTTTTCAATTTTATTTAATTTAATTAATTTAACTATAAATAGCCACTTGTGACTAATGATCACCATATTAGCATGGATCTGAATGGTGTAGAAAATTTCCATTATGATGCAGATTCCTCTTGTGTGCTAGCTCCCAGTAGTGCTTGTGTACACTTGGCCATTCTTATAGAGAAAGAATATTTTTGAGAACCTTTTTTTCTTATGCTTTGGGTATTTGGAATATATAAATATTAGCAGAACAAAGTTCCTTCTAAATTTTGACCTACTTAAACTAAAAGTTATGAGATCTTAAATCAACTGTAAAAAAAATAAAATTCACTGAGTTCAGTTCACCATACTCTTTTTGAGGGGAAATGAGAAGAGCGTTCTCTCTTATGTCCTTGATTCTACCTTTAGGAGTCTGAACCTTTAGAAAATTATTATTGGAAGAGGTTTATTTCTTTAATTTTGAAAACGAAGGGCTATTTTCTTTTATAGATACAAATCTGTTATTTGATGCCTCTAAAGTTCAGTGACACTTTAAATTAGGATTGAGTGATATTTACAGAGCCAGACAAAAATCTAGTCACATGATGTTTCCATTAGGCTAAGAATGAAATTCTGAGATTATAGTTTGGGAAAAGGACACCTGTGTTTATAAATTCATAATGCATTGCAGATAAACATTAAAATATTAAAACGACAGCTGTTTTTATTACTCTTAAACAGGAAAAATTAGAAAAAGTAACAGTTCTTAATTACCTAACAATTTCTTGACTGGAAAAATCTCAGAAAGTGAGGAATAGACAAAGGTAACAAATCTTACTAGGAGTAATAAAAATATCCCTCCAAAAAAAGTAGGGGCATTACTCATAAAAAATTTTTTGTTATTCTGTCATAGCTTTTAGTTAAGTTAATAATAATAACTATCACACAGAATATGATATTAGAAACAAATTAATTATGCTGAGACAGGAAATAGTGAAGTTAATCTAAAATATTATTTAATGTAAATTTGAACAAACTAAATTACCAAATGCTTGTTTTTCTATGTTGGACAGTCTTACAATGTTGTGTTACATAGATTCTCCAATGTGACTCTTTAATTTCTGATTTAGCCCTTGATTCTACTCGATTTCTTAGATTCATTTTTATGGTCATGAAGATATATCATTTCTTTATAGTTACCGTTGTTAAATATGAACATATTATAAGCTAATAAAACATTTCCAGTCCCCCAGAAGCCCTCCTCATTCTCTCTTCCAGCCAATATCCTTTGCCTGGGGGTACATCTAAAGCCACAGATTGATTTCGTCTAATTTTTAACTTTATATAATTAAAATTATATTGTATGTATGTATGTTCTTATGTCTAGCTTTTTTCTTCAACATTTTGTTTTTGTAATTCATCTCTATTATTGAATGTAATAGTAATCCACTCATTTTTATTACTATACAGTATATCATTATATAGCTATACCACAGTTTATTCATTCTACAATTGATAAACATTTAGATAAATTTAAATTGGGGACTATTACAAATTATGTTTCATGAACATTATTTACATGTGTTTTGTGTACCTATTTACATGTTCCTCTTAGATCTATACTTAGAAGTAGAGTTGCTGCATTATAGGGTATGTGTGTATGTGTGTTCAGTTCTGGTAGATACTCCCAAGTAATTTTCCAAAGTACAGTGTTGGAAAGTTCCAGATCATTTATATTTTCTGTATCCTCACCAATACGTGATATTGTCAGGATTTTTAGGGGAACCACTCAGTATCTATAATGATAACCATAATTTAGCTTTTAGAAAAAGCAAAAGGGGCTGGCTTAACAGCTTTAGACCACAGACACCCCTACACACACGCACATGCATGCACACAGTGATCATCAGATATCCCCACTCCCAACTTTACATAGACCCATCCAAAAAACACCTTGAAGACAGTGGCCTTTGACCCAGTTTCACTTTGGACAATATAATTTGCAATTTGGTCCTGCAAGGAAACTGTTGGGTAAGAGAGAGCAATGCACTGCTGTGAGCCTGAAGGCTTTTGGTGGGGTAAGAAATACTTGAGGAGCTAATGATACTGGAACTTGCCATGAGCTCTCAGTGTGTTTGGTTAATTTTTATAATAAAGTAATTTGACATAAATAGCCCTCAATTCACCCAGTTGAATTTAATAAACATTTTTTGGTGTTTCATTTCCAATCTTTCATATTATAGAAATGCAAAAGAAATGAAAGATGGTGCCTAACAAGGAGACAAAAAGATGCTTTACCTTATTAGTAGGCAGGGAGATACAAACTAAATAACAAGATGCCCATTTTTCACCTAGTGGATTGGCAAAAATTAAGTCATATGAGAGTGTGGGGTAAGGTTAAGTACATACATACATGCTGATAAAATGTTATAATCATTCTGGAAGGAAACTCAGTGTATACTATCATTAGAAATGTGCATACACGATGACCCAGCAGTCTCATTTGTAGGTATAAGCCCTAGAGAAATATTCACATGTACATAAGGAATCATATACAATGATGTTTACCCCAATATTTGTAATAATGAAAAAAACTCATCAATAAAGGACTGGCACAGTCTTCTGTGGTATATGCATACACTGAATTACTATGCCATGTTTAAAAAAAATGAAGCATCTCTAGAATGTAAGTTCTGTGAAGGTAGGAACTTTGCTTTTGTTCATTCCTATGTCTCCAACAACTAGAACAATTCATGGCATGTAGCAGATGCTCAGTAATTATTTGTTAAATGCATCTGTAAGTACATGGCTAGACCTCCAAATCATGGTGTTGAGTGAACAAAGCAATTGCAGAACATTTGCATTGTAAAATACATATGCATGTGGGTAAGTCCGTGAAAACTTATTAGAAGGTTTCAACAATGATACCTTCTAAGGGTAGACAAGCAGAAGGGGCTAGAATTTGGGAGTAATATTCAGAGAAGGCTTTAGACTTTTCTGCAGTGTTTCAAATTTGGAAAATGATAATAGGATTTTGGTTTTGTTTTTTTTTTTTCATAATTACTTGGGTAATTACAAGATATTTTTAAATTACTGTTTAATTACTGTTGAAAAATAATTTCCTTGTTATTTGGCAGGTTGAAAGTTACTAAGTGAGGCGCTCCTCCCTCTGGAGCCCCAAAACTTCCACACAGCTATGCTGGTACAGGCTTGCTGGATTTAGTTCCCAAAGGGAATTTCTCGAATACCTGAAATAAATTGAAAAAAATGCTGTCCAATGATTCTGCATATTTCCTTCAATATAAACCAGCTATTTTTCTGTTTCCATCCTTGTTCTGATTTTATATTTGAAGGATGCATTAAATTTTTATTTTTACTAATTGCATTCACATATCTTTGCAGAAGTGTTTAAAATACCTTAATATAGGAGATAATAAGGTTAATAGAAGTAGATAGTAAGAAAGATGGAATGAAAAGATCAGGAGACTAGGATTTTCATTCTGTCAGCTTTTTTCCTCATTGCATGATGATTGTCAAGTTAACCCTCTTGAAGCCTCATTTTCATATCTGCATGGTGAAGAGATGGGATTTTGTGGTCTCCACCATTCTCTGCCCAGTGCTCTGAGAAATTATGTATAATGGAGCAGTGAGCCATTGAGCTCAGTGTTTTGCTGTAGAAGTGACAAAAAGAGGGACCTCCCTACTTCCCCTTCAGTTGACTTTTCACAATGTTTTGAAGGTAAGTGACACTTTGACAAGGGAAACTTTGACTTTGGACCCATTATAGTAATCAAATGGGCAATTATGTGGTGCAGTGTGGCTCATAACATTTCACAGTTGATTAGCTACCTGTACTTAAGCCAGAGTAGCTAACACAGAGTGTTTACTAGGTGCCACGCACTGTGCTAAGTGTTTCACAAAGATTTATTGCATTTAACCCACACAGTTATCTTATGGAGCAAATTCTATAATTATCATCATTTTACACATAAGCCAGTAAAGTGTCTGCATGACTAAGATACTTACCCAAGTGAATTGCACAACTGAGTCCTGAATCGGGACTCTAATTTGGATACAGGACCACCAAGGAATACCCAGTACCACATCCTGTAGAGTGCTTTATATATATATGTGTGTCTACTCTGTACAGAACTGCTCTGTCCTTTGAAGACTTTTTGATAGGAATGGAATAGCTACTCTTCTTAATAACAGCAACCATTACTTAATGAAGTCATCTGCAATAATGAATTTCTCCCTTCTCTCCTACTCTGCTCTACAATGATTTAATGTGCTGGCATGAGACATTTAAAGTCTTTTTGAAGTTTCAAAGGGAGTTCTTATCTGGAAGCTGGAAGGAAAAACATTTCCTTTGTCATAGTTTTCAGATAAGTTGGACTCTTATTGGTCATCTATGAGGTCTAGTGCAATTTTCTTTTCATTCACATTTTTCTTCATTGAGTACACATAGCTCATTTAGTGTTTATTGCTAAAATTTGCCAAACACTGTGAGTAAAATATTTGCCTCATTTAAATTGAATTTTGAATGTTTCCTTCTTGGTTATTGAGTGAGTTCAGGCTTTTGGGTTTTCTGGATTTATGTTGACAGCTCTTTTCCTTTCAAAAAGAAATAGTCTGATCACTTATGTCATATGCTTTCTTAACAAATTTTTTCCTGGGTCAAAAGAAAGTCAATATAATTTTTCATCAGGAAATAGTTTGATTATTACAATGTTGTTTTATTCCAGTCTTCTGGGAACTTGTAGGATCTCTGCGTTAATAAAGAGCTATTATCTGCTTATAGCATATTTTATGTGCTTTATTTTGAAAGATTGAAGATATACACTAAGTATATACCAACATTCAAATTTACACTATGGCTTTAGCCTTGAGATGCCATTTAATTAAAATTTATGAATAGTAGGCCTCATTTCGTTTGAGCAGAATAAAGTTTACCTTTGACTACAAAAGAAATGGTTTATTTTGTTAAACCACATAGTACTATATACTCACTAAGATTTCAAATGAGTATGTTTAACCTCTTAAGAGAGTTTTAATTACATTACCTTTATTGAATGTGTTCTATGTGCCTAAAATCAAATTACTGTAGTGCTAACCACTATAACGGCACAAAGAAAATTGCTTTAGAGAGCTTAAGTGGAAGGTAAAAATCTATTATACAATTAATGAACTGTATAGAAGAATCTATGAATAAGAAGAATCTTTGAAGAAGATTCATTGGACTACGTGGACTAGAACAGAGTAGTTGGCATATTCAAAGGAGAGACAAAACCAGAAAAGGTGGGAATTAAACTGACGCCTAAAAGCAGGGTGGAATTTAGAAAAGAGAAGAATGGGTTTGAGGTAATGGCTCGAGGCTGCTGGTGGGATGGCCTGGACAGGAAAGGTTCTAAGCAAAGGCACTGCAGGGAAAAAAAAAAAAAAAAAGCATCCTATTGTTTTGGCAACAAGAACAACCTTTACTTCCCAGTCAGGATTCTTGTGGGTTCTCAGCCCCAGACCTCTCCTGAATTTCACACTCTGTACCTTTTCTTCTGCTTGTTCTCTCTGCTGGTTTGCTATTTCTCCCCTTTATGGCTTGTTGAAACATCTCTTACTGACCAAGACCTAGCCAGGTCTCACTTTCTCTTGAATCCTCACCCTACCTGCCTGAGAAGAAATAGTCATTTTCTTCCCAGCAGCCCTGGCATGTTGGTCGTCTGCCTAGCCAAGCATACTTCAAACTGCATTTCAATTTCTGTTGTTCTTTCACCACTGAGGCTTTCTTGCAGGGAAGAACCACAAGTCAGCTTGGTATCCTCGGTGCCTGTATCACGTCTGGCCCCAGGTGGGCACTCATGGATCGTGTGTTTTAGGGACAAGTGAGGGGAAAATATTTCTCTATCTACATTTACTATTAACATTAATAGAGTCTACAGTTATAGAACTAAACATTTGTTTTGTTTATTGTAGGCAATATGTCCTAAAGAAAGAAAGCAGAAAAACATCTTTCTTTCAAAACCTTTATGTACATAAAGACAGTCTTAACATTATTTTTAAGATTTTTTTGTTAACCTGACAGACTTATGTTTCAATTTTAGGTTTTAAAAGTCTTTCATATTTTAGTGTTTAAAAAATACATATGATTGTCATCTTAATATAACCATATGTTACATTCGTTAGTTCAGAAAAATACCCAAGATATATAAACTCATTGTTAAATTGGAAGGAGATAGAGTGAAAGAGGTGAAAGGAAGAAAGTCTTCAGGCCAGAGAAGAAAAGGAGAGAGACTAAGAAACTTAAAAGTCTTGCCTGGAGTAGAATATTCTCTGGACACCAGCCACACTCAGCATTAGTCACCTTTGTACCCTTCCTGCCCAGGTTCCTACTGTTTTCTACCTGAGACCCTGCCTACTCTTTACAAAGGCTGCACTCTGTATTAGGTACTAAGGCTCCTACAACTGTGCCCCCAGGCTTTCTCTGTGCCTCATGCTCGGTTATTGTAGAATAAGGACTGGGTTCCCATAATGGATCAATTTAATTATTTATGTATCTTTGAGAGCTGAATTTAGCATAGTATGTATATACCAAGTGCTGTCTTGGCATTCTGTTAATCGGTGGGCCTACTTCCTCTGGTGAAAACAAAACCTTCTAAGATGGTTTTATGCCTGAGAAATACATTTAAAACTATTTGAGATGAAACTTAACAGTGTACTTCTTTGAAGCTAGCCCCTAAAACGTGCCCCAGGTTTTACCTGGAGGAGTCCTTAATTTGATGTACCAATAAAAACAGTCCTGTTTTTCATGCAGCTAATTTTTAATGCCAAATTTAAGCAATAGTGCTGTTACCAAACCATGTCTCTGATGCTTCGAAAAGCCAAAACTCAAAATGTCATGGTTTGGAGTAATAAAAGGTTGATTAATCAAGAAGGCGCCAACCAAGATGGTGGGAGACCTAGTGGTGCCTCCGATCCATCTTGCTCGCTAGACAGGGCCAAGAGGTTTTAAGTTTTAAGGGCTAGGGGAAACAGATATGCAGAAGTGCCGGTGGGGCAAGTTTTAATTAGAGGACCTTGGAACTTGGCCATTTATGATAAAGGGGTATGAACACTGGCTCTTCTGGGACAGTTGGATCCGTGGCTTCTGAAAGGGTTCCGGAGTTCAAGTTCCAGTGTGTACTGGTCCTTTGGTTCCATGGGGTTGTGGGGTGTGATACTTTAGTTCCGGGTACAGCTGGAGGCCAGAGTTCTCTCCTCTGCCCATGCTTCAGCTGCATGACTTGTGGTTTCGGTCTCTTGTCTCAGAAAAACAATTCAGCACCTTGTCAAACAGCATAGGACCATTTTGAGCTGGTTCTGCAGTTACAGTGCCTTTATTCATCCCAAGCTACAAGCTCTTTAGGTCCTTCTGATGATGTAATCATGTCATAATGTGCATTTCTTGGATCTTTCTACTTCCTCTGACATTGAGAAGGGGAAATATTACCAGCTGTTAGCTTTCAGCTCTGGGCTTGCAGTCTTACTGTGCCCTGCTGTTGCTCTCTTAACAGACCAAATGAGCCTGAAAACATTTTATCAGAGACTGAAAGTAAAGTGTACTTGCATCAGAAAGGCATTGAGAAAGGCAAGTTTAGATTTGTTTTAACAAGATGGCAGAGGGAAGATAACCTTCTTCTGGCTCCATAGACTAAACTGTTAGAGGACCCAGGCCAGAGAATAACTCAGGGCCAAGTACAGCATGCCTGGGGATCAACAAATATTTATATTGTCCTTCAGAAGGCAGATTTGTCACAAATGATTTTCTAATATTCTGCAGAGAGACTAATAACCTTCAAACAAAAACTCTCAAATTAATGATTTTGTTAACCTTGTTAGTACTTTCTGAGTTATAACTACTTGTTTTTTATTGTTACTACCTATAATTATGAAATACTGTATTTACATCAGGAATCAGCAAACTTTTTCTTAAAAGGACCAGATTATAAATATTATAGGCTTTTTAGATACTTATATAACCATTTCAGATATAAAACCTTAGCTTGTAAGCTGTGGTTTACCATCCTCTGGTCCTTATGATCTTGTCTGTTAGCACTCTCCCTGCACACATACTTGCTTCTACAATTATTTATCCTCTACTCTTTGCCTGACATGAAGAATGTAAATAGAAATGTAAAGAAGTTCCTTTGCTAAAAGATCTCACATAAGTACAAATTGGTGGTTACAAAATAATCATGGGGATTTAAAATACAACACAGGGAATATAGTCAGTGAGATTCTAATAACTGTGTATGTTGCCAGGTGGGTACTAGACTTATCGAGAGGATCACTTTGTAAATTATATAAATGTCTAGCCATTATGCTGTACACCTGAAACTAATGTAATATTTAATGTCAGCTGTAATTGATTAGGGCATTATTTTTCAAGCAATGTTGCAGAGCATTGCAGAGCAAACTACATATCTATGTTTGTTATAGCAAAGAAAAATTAACACTTCTATTTTATCAAGTCCATAATTTCAAATTTTACATTACAAAATTAATACCTCTATCAAAACAATTATCTGAATTAAAATCTTATTAATTTAAAACTTTAGTGTTTTCTCCCTTTTCTTAAATTAACTTGAGATAATTTGTCCGGGTGTAGTATTTTATAAAAACATAAATAGAGTATAAAACTGATGCAATCCAGTTTTGGATAGAAAAATGTAGTGAAAAACAGTAATGCCTCATTACAATATCTGGTTCACTAACGTGTACGTCCTAAGTGTTGTCCTAAGTGTAGATGTGACAAAGAACAAATAGTTGTATAGAGGTTTCCTGTTTATATAATACACTCTGAGACCAGATGTTAGATAAGTAATCCTTTGTGATTATAATCTCTGTGTATTCTGATGTTGATTCCCTCTAAGTTAGTCATTGTTCTGAATATTTTGGGCCTATTAGTAAGAAAAGATATTTCTGAGGATATTTCAACTAAAGTAATTAAGAAAACAATACACCCCATGATAAAATATAATCTTTAAAATGCATATTTCTTTGAAGACCAATGAGTTTTTTAAAGAAATCTCAAAAGTTTTTGATTTGAAGTTGATGGGGTGGGGTAAACCTTTCAAAAATTTTATTTTTCTTTTGTTGTAATCACTGTGTATTTCAGCAATTGGTTATTATTATCTCAGTTTCTATGGAGCTCACATTTGAAGTAGGTGGGAAGTCAGAAGTACTATATAGAATTTACCTTAAATTACTTGTTAATTTTGGCTTTCTTTAAACTGAAATATTTATGTTGACATAGCAATATATGTCATTTACACTCTGTATATGTATATACAATAGAATTCTTTGGAGGTGATGGGGTTCAGGGCAGGCTGACCCAAAATATGACATTTAACATTTTGAATTAAAGTTACTTGAGAAATAGCCAGTGTAAAAACACTCTGACCTTCTTTTATCCCCGCTGAAAGAAGAAAATAAATCTCCCATATGACGGTAGCCACCCTATTCCAGGAGGATAGGAGGCATCCTTATTGCCAGAGATATGGAATTCAAGGCCAGAAAAGCTGGATAAATAGATGTTGTTAGTTCTTGATTAATTTCCTACCCTAAGCAAAATCCTTTGTTTTGTTAAATCTTCACAAATGGTATTTCTTTCACTTCATTCAATCCAGATATTCTAGATTTCTTTATAAATATATTAGATAGAAACAAACCATGTATGGATCATAAAAAGAAATGTTTGTTTTAATATTAAATTTCAGTTTCATCTTTTGCCCTCCCTAAATAAATTCAGAACATACTTAATCTATTGTTTATCTCTTCCATCTTTCAAAAAATAATTCAATATCTCTTGGCCAAAATTACACACAGACACACACAGAGGCATATGTATATATGTATATTTCACAAAATTAATTATATTGTTCCTTACAGCAAGTACATTGAGTTCATAGCTAAAACTAAACATTGTAGCTGTTCACTTGCATACTGTTCTATAACTTGTAAAGGTTGTAAATGTTTCAGTCTCTCCTAAATTATTGTCTGCCACAGAAAGAGCAGCACACCTTAATTGGAGGCTGATGGTGGAGGTGTTTGCATCCCCACATCTCTAATCCCCTGGGACAACAGCTTTAGAAACTAGTCACAAGTTGCACAGACAGAGGTAATACAGTTAACAAGAAAAAGGCTTACTTATTCTGCAATGATAGAAATAGTGATGTGGCACAATTGTCTATTAAACTAAAAAAGTATTTTTAATATTAAGTTTGTATTTTTTTATCTATCACTAGAGACCCCTAAATCCTGAATCGTATTTGATACATGTGGGCCACTTTATGTACATATCAGACTGTTGAAACACTTTGCTGTTGTTATTTCCATGACTCTGCATTAACCAGTTTTTATTAATATAGTATAACTAAACTTTTATTCTTTATAACTAGCTTTTTAAAAAATTTACTTTTAATCCCATGTAGACATAGAAAATACTAGCATCTAAGGATATTAGAGGTGTGGAAAGGTCAGGAAAATTAGTTACATAAAGTGGCAGTAAAATAGAATTCCTTTGAGATTAACCGAAAACACAGGCCACTTTGTGAGTTGAGAACAAACAAGACCATTTCTTTCTTTCCACTTTCGGTCTAAATTCCCTGTCATGTCCAGTCAGTGTTAATCTATCAGTAGCATAATATAATTAAACATGATTTTTTTTTTCAGTGGAGGTAAAAAAAATGAATGTACTTTAGAAAGGGTGACTTTGATAGGGCAGTTTTTTGTCATTCACAGGTTATATGTTACGAATCATAATATTACTTTGAATATAAATAAACACAAATACTCCTGTGTCTGCCCTTCCACTAATTTAGGTATTCATTCATTGAATGCCTGCTCCATGCTAAGCAGAAAGATATACTACCAACCTTTAGGACTTTAAAGTCTCTTTGGGAAGTTAATTTAATTAGCAATTATAATTCAATGTAGTTTGTTTAACCTAACTCTTCTGTTGGTTCAGTAGCTTGATTTATTTCAATAAAAAGATGAGTGTGAATTATAGACAACATTACTATATTATACACTTAAAAATTAATAGGAGACTAGATCTTATTGTTCTCATCACAAAATAGAAATGGTGTAACGTGTTAGAGGTATTAGCCAATGCTAGGTGGGAATCATATTGCAATATATAGATGTAGCATATCAACATGTTGTACACCTTAAACTTGTATATTATATGTCAGTGGTATCTCAAAGATAAATTTTTTAAAAGATGAGTGTTTATTTGTGTAATTACATCTATTCCTTTAATGATCTGAGGTTACAAAAGTCAGTGATCTTTTATAGTAAGAGCAACCCGTAATCTATTGGGTCTCTATTTGTATAGGGGTTGTCTTTTACTTTGTTCATTTCAGTCTGGCTTGTGAACAAAATCAGGACACTCACATTATTACCTCAGGGAGTAATTTTCTCCAGCTAAACTATTATGTTTGCACTCTTCTGCATTAGGCTTATTAAGGGATACTAATAAAATTAATCTAGGCAATAATTTTAAAATACAGCATTTAAATGTATATGCTGTTTTCTTAATTCCTTTGGAAATGGGACAGTAACTTTTTAACAGTAATTTGTATTTCGATCACTAGATGGCACTAAGCGCATAAGTATAGCTAAGGAGGAAAAATAGTTTTTTTCTCAGCAGTTGTTCCTAACTACAGAAGCTTAAGTATGTAAATGTTTTCAGCATTAGGTACTATAAATCTTTTGTTATCCAACTCACAAAATTCTTATTGCTATAAAAACTTTGCTTTTCTAGGTAAAATAATCTCACATATGACTTTTAGGTATAATAAATTCTGAGTCACAGCCTCTGCCATTACTTTGATAGTCACTCATCAAACTGTTTTCTTCCTAGCAACTTACTTGTATTATTTTCTCTTTCTTATTTAGCCCTATCTTACTTGTGCCCTCTTTTCCCTGAAAAACAGAAGATATATTTAAATATTTTTAAGCTTTGGGGATAAAAAGCTTTAAAAAATTACATAGCATCACATTACATAGCTATGCATTACATAGCTTCTGGGATATTGAGGGATCCCAGAGTTTTACACAAAATGTCCCAGTAGGACAAAATACAAGAAGAGCACAACTCTTTTTGTTCTTGGTCTCCCAATGTCTGAATATTATTCTCATAGTATAACATTCTGTTATTTTTTTGGTCTAATTATGATCGATTCCTACAACATACTATTTTTCTGAAGAAAGATGCTCTAAGTTGCAAATAACTGGTAAACTTAATGTTTAAGCTATCATTAAATTGAGTTAGTTTGCATGACCAGACGAAGTTCAGAGTTTGCGTGATACTTTGAACAGTTAATTCAGTTTCTTAATCAGAGACCCAGTGATGTCATCAGCCAAAGGTTCTTTTCAGATTTCCACTCAGTCATCATTGATATGTCAGAGTTGCACTTCATGTTGAAGTTAGCTGCCACAGTTCTAGGTAGAACATGTAGCCATAGCAAAGTCCAGAATAGAAGGGATGGGTGGTATACAGGATTCCAGTGGTCCCCAGCAGAGTTCTCAAGTCTCACTGGCCATGCCTGGCTCTCTTACAGGGTCCTAAACAACTTACTGACAGGGGAAGGAATTGCCATCATAGGTTAGACCTACAGAAACCTACGCCCTCCCTGTGTGCCCAGCCCCTCGGCAGAGGATGAAACCTCAAACAAAATAAGAGTACTTTCCAACAGAGGAGACGGGGAGTGGATTTGGGCAGGCAGATGATAGTATTTGCTACCATTTCTGGTTTTGTTGTGTTTTTTTGTTTTGTTTTGTTTTTTGCTTAGAGACTCTTTTTTCCTGTCCTGATATTCTTGAAATGTAGCCTTCATTTCTGCTATTTCAAGTATATGACAGCATACAGAGTTGCATGTGTAGCCCAAATCTATTGCAGTTTATCATTCAGTATAATCTCATTCACCTCTTGTTTTGTTAATGCATTTTTTTTTCTTTTATAGCAGTTAAAGAAAGTAAGAACTTGGGTTCTCTCTATTAGTGCTGTCATACCCAGAGAACAGCATCTCTAAAATGCTTCATGAATCTAGTAGTATTTCAGCCACATCTGCAATTGTCTGCTAAATACCCACAACTTTTAAGGCACCGTGTCAAGCATTGTGAGTGCATCTGACCAGGACAACAGCTCAGATGACCCGTTGGACTCTCTAAACACCCAAAGGGGCAGAGCCAGCAGCCCCAGCTCAGTGATTCAGGTCCTTCAGTTTTCCTTGTCCACTACCGTGCCTTCTGGCCTTTCTGGCTTGTTCTTCCTGTCTCAGCACCTCTCAGAGACTGTAATAGACTGACCCTTCTCGTCTGAGTTTCATATGAAACAATACTACTGTGACTCTGAGGAACCCAGCTCCCTTCTTGGCTGCTTCATGCCAAAGATGCGTTCATGGTGCATTATCTGCATATTTATTTTTTTGTTATCTGTATTCAGCAAATAGTTGTTGAGTGATTGAAAGAATATCAATCAATCGATATTTAAAACTGCAGTAAGATTATCTCTGATTTGAGAATGCCGATTATATTGTTTGTTATGTTTTAACAGTTTATCAGTTCTTGTCAAATAGCCAACACATATTCTCAACTACATTTTCAATCATTAGTTTTTAAGTAAAGGATAAGAAGTACTCTTAAGAAGCAATACTGATTGCTAGATTGTTTTTATTTATAGTTTTGAGAGAGGGTAACTTGTTTGAGAATACAGAGTCCAAAATGAAAAAAAAAAAAATCTCCTCGATGTTTTTATTTTTCAGAAAACTGTGGAATGTATTTTCCAGAAATAAAAAGAGATCCAGGCAGGTATTTACACAGATGTCCTGAATCCGTAAAAAAGTGGCTTCGACAGCTAAAGAATGCTGGGAAAATTCTTCTGTTAATCACTAGTTCTCACAGTGATTACTGTAGACTTCTCTGTAAACATATCCTTGGGTAAGTAATGAGACATTCCATTTTCTTGGTTTTACCAATAGCAAATTAGACCAATGCTTTTTAAAAAAGGCTCCACCATGACCATATTATATTGAATAATGCTGAGTGACAAGTGGTCGTTTCTCATAACATCCCTCAACATCTGCTGATCCCAACAAACCCCTAGTACATTTTAGCAAAGCAACATTACCGGGGTTCATCATGCTCGTAGCTTACTGATCTGGGCTTTAGATTTTCTGAAGAGAAAACACATGTCCTTCCAGCTGTCTTCCATGAATCTGGTTTCTCAGTTTGGGATGACTATTGAGGGATACTAAGTTGCAGATTGTACTTACTGACAGATAACGAGTATAACTTCTCTGTAGCCTTTTCAGTGTGTATCCTTGTCCTTCACCATTGAGCACAGCCAGGGATGGGATTGACATCTGTGAAAATTGAGGCACTATAAATGCATAGACTTGAAAATAAAACAGACATGGTTCAAGCCCTGCCTTGCAACTTACTGTGTGACCTGGGGCGGGTTTTATAACCTCACTAAGCCTCCATTCCGTCACCTTAAAAGTGGGACAATAATACCTCATAGATATGAAGAGGAGTTTCAATAGCATAATACAGGTAAAGTATTAGGCAGAGTAGTTGGTTATTTTCAGTAAGTGTTAATACTTATGTATGTCATTCTTCTGGGCAATACCAGAGATTATCCAAGGTCCAAGCAAGATTCTAAAATGGGCTACTAGACCCCTCATGACATTTCCTCAGATTTCAGCAAGTACTGAATTGCTTTGCATATGAAGCAAGTTTTAGCTTTAAACTGACCCCTGGTTACATGTTTCTCAGCACATGTAGATTTAAATTGGTCGATGGTATACTTACAGTCTGAGTGGATGCTTTGTTTTCTGAATAATACATAGGCTTGCGATCCTTGAAGTGAATTAAAGCTTGAAGTCTTGGATGCCTTGAAAGGTGCCTTTTACAGAGAGCTTTGCTCTCCTGGTGGTGGAACCATACTTCAGAATAAAAACTCTGGAGTCTTAATCTCTTTTTCATTAGCATAGATAACCAAAGTTTTTCCTGCCTGTCACAATTTCTCTTTAATACAGTTTTGGTTTGTAAAAGTATTCAGATATGTTGGGTAAATATCGTCTCCCCAATAAAATCGCGGAGCCCTTGGGAACAAGGACTACCATTTCTTTACCATCTCAAATAATCCTAAATATAGTATTAAATACAAACTAAAAAACAATTTACTGTTGTTATCTAAAAATTGACCCTTTATAAAACTACCCCGATTTTCAAAATAAAGTATCTTCTTCACATTTTGCATACTTTCTGAAAGATGTCACCAGACTTGATATAATGCTAGGTTTCCATAGAACCCATGTGACACACAGAATTACTAATATCTCTTCAAGCTAACCAATCCAGAGAAATTTCAGGACTCAAATAGGAAGACATAGCTTGTGACTATTTCTAGCTGTAAGAAACTATTGAATTAACTTACTATTACCATATTGAGAAGGCTTAGCACCTAGAGTTAATGAGTTAATGTGCTCTTACTTTTCTTATATTTATACTTCAAGGTGTTGTCAAGAATATTAGTGCTAAACTACCTTCTGTTTCCAGGTTCACCTTAAAATGTATAGAAAGCATGTAAAAAGGTAATCCAAAGATAAGGAATGATACTATCTATGGTCAAGTAGGTAGGCAAACATTAAGTTCTGTTTTTTATAGACCGTTTCTAATTCCTTAAATAAATTTATGGAAAATGTGTTACTTTTTAGGAATGATTTTGCCGATCTTTTTGACATTGTGATTACAAATGCACTGAAGCCCGGTTTCTTCTCCCATTTACCAAGTCAGAGACCTTTCCGGACACTAGGTAAACTACGTTTTGCTTTTGTCTTCTATTTAGGATTTGTTCATTCCGTTATTCAATAAATAATCTGCTGGGTAACAACCATGTGTTAGGTGCAACAAAAGATAAAAGAGACCCTATGTCTTTCTCTTTGTGGGAGAGAAAGAAGATAATAAACCTATGTTTGTATTAAATTTTACTCTACTACATTGTATCATAATCATTTGTTTCTCAGTCTCTCCCTGACTATAAAAATGAAAGGCATGGAGTTTACCTTAGATTTTAGGGCCTGCATAAATGCTTCATTAAATACTTGAGGGATGAATTAATTGTAATGTCTGAATTTTCTAGAACAAAGGTGCCTGCGGAATACATGAGGATCATAAAAGACAAAGCAGTCCTCTCTGGGGAGCAATCTCAGCCTTCAAGGAGGGTGGTTAGAATTGTCACACATGTAGAAGAGGCTGATGAAGAGGTGGAATGAAAAGAGTGCACACATTTTTCAGATGAAAAAGAATGGGAATAGCAGGAAGGGTGGAAAAAGGGAAGCAATTAAGAAGTAAAAATTGCCAATTATAAAAACAGTCACAGGGATGTAAAGTACAACATAGGGAATATAGTCAATAATATTGTAATAACTATGTGTGGTGTCATATGGGTACTAGATTTATGGGGGATAACTGTAAGTTACATAAATGTCTAATCACTGTGTTGTACACCTGAAACTAATATAATATTGTATGTCAATGGCAATTGAAATTTTTTTAACTTTTAAATAATAAAATAAAGCTGTTATATCACCTTAAAAGTTATCAAATAGAATTTAAACTCTATAACAGTTTAGTAGCCACCGTGATCCATTTCAAAAGACTGATGAACAACTAGTTCAGAACGGTCAGAAATTTTTGCTTTTTTTTTTTTTTTCCTTGAAGTTATTTTCCTTTCTACTTTTACCACAGTTATTTTTTAACTTTTAGTCATTAGGCTATAAGTTTTGAGGAATAATTTGAACATCATATAGAACATTGGTACAGAAAATTATTCTGAATATCTATGTTCATAGGAAGATGTTTTTCAATTAATGTATTCTACTCAGCTTTTAAGAATGCTTTAAATCAAAATTATGACAAAGTTTAAGTTTAGGAAAGTAATACTGGTTTGTATTTTTCATAAGATAGTCCTTTTTTATCAATGAATTTGAGAGCGATTGCAAAGATAATAAACTTCATAAAATGAAGTTCAAAATGAATTCTAAAGTTCACCTTCTTTTCTTTATCCACTGATGACCTGTTTGTTCTTCATATATATGGAAGACAATTAACAGCACTGATTTGGTTATTATATAAAGATGTCACAGAGATTTGGCTGGGGCTCCAGGGTGGAACTAACAGATTATGGGTGTCCTCACGGATGCCAGAGAAAATTTTCTTTTGTGCTATAGTTGTATCTTGTTGGTGACAGTTGCGTGAGCCATATTCAGGTCCAGGAATCCAAATTTAGAGATGGTCCATGGGGCTGTTGTCTTACCCACTGTCTTCTAGGCCCAATTCGAAGTCCTAATGTAAGCTGTGGAGTTTTGTTAATAATAAATCACTTACCAGCTATGAGACCTTGGGCAAAATACCTTCCCTGAGCCTTATTTTCTCTAATTAACTGAGTTGTCGTGAATATCAAATAATATATACATCCTCTATTATCAGCATCCCCCACCAGAGTAGTACATGTGTTTCAGTTGATGGACCTACATTGACATATCAGTATCACCCATTATGGGAGAGGCTATGCATGTGCAGGGGCAGGGGGTATAGGGGAAATCACTGTACCTTCCTCTAAATTTTGCTGTGAACCTAAGACTGCTCTAAAAAAATGTTTAATTGTATATAAAATATTCAAATAATTTATTTTTCATGTTTTTATTTTAAAAATGTGTAATAATTATTATTTATGTATCCGTGACGTGTTTGTAATAGTCGATGCTCACTGAATGCTAGCTCCCGGCCCCACGTGGTTCATTCTCATACATGTCTCACAGCCATTACTGAGTGTAGTCTACTCAACTGGGTGTTCTCACTAAACTAAAAAGTATATGATTGTCAAACTGTTTTCAGAGAATGATGAGGAGCAGGAGCCACTGCCATCTCTGGATAAACCTGGCTGGTACTCCCAAGGGAACGCTGTCCACTTGTACGAACTTCTGAAGAAAATGACTGGCAAACCTGAACCCAAGGTATTTTCTAATTGAGGCGGAGTCCTGGATGCCTACTTGCAGACATAAACCATTATAAACTAAAACCATAATGTATTCAGCTTAATTATCTGTGGGGAAAATATCTGCCTCTGCCTATATCAGTTTCTTCTCTTACCTCTTCTGCTTAAATAAGCCTTTCCTTTGTTGATGTAGTCTGGGTCTTTATCTGTAACAGAAAAGAGCATAGATTCCAAGAAGGAGCCACAGATCTAGGAGATATACTGGATTAGTATGTGGGATACCTGAGTAATGATGTCCTGATAACAATCTATCCAAAAAGTTTTTATATATATAAAATAACTGAAATTACACTGCAGATGATAGTCTAAAGACACACTTGCTTTTGACATCTGGTCACATTGTTGATGTTGGACATTGGTACATTTTTAACAGCAGGACCTTTCATCTAAAAAATCTGCTGGGAGCCCTGCGAGCGAAGAGATCAGTGGGTAACTGAGTCCTACTCCATTGGCTCCCATGGTGCCACAGCCCCCGGGGAACTCCTGAGGTGTTTAGTGGACAGAGCATCCTGACTTGCAGGTTCTCGTTCATATTCCTTTAACCTTGTTTTCTCATCTGTAAAAGGGGTGTGGACTAGATTAGTGGGGCTTTGCCTCAGAATACCTGGGGAGCTTCTCGGAGTCTACCTGCCCAACCCCACTCTCAGAGATTCTGTTTCAGCAGGTCTGGGTGGGACCCAGAAACTCTTTGGTAAAGTGTTGTGATGTGCCCTCCTGCTGATCTAACTCACTGTAGCAAGTCATCTCTAATATCTCACCCTGTTCTTCAAGTCTAGGGGCAGGTCTAAGTGTAAACATATGGACTCTTTCACTCCTTCAGAAAATTGAATAAAATCACTTATTTTCTGCTTTTCTTGTACCTGCAAATGTATTATATAATTTCTTAAAGTAAACATGGCACCCTGCAATCCCAGTGGGGCCAGTCAGCAGCCCCCTGTGAAGTTATTCAAGGAAGTGTAATATGCCTTACTACAATACCTGCCTTACTTCTGCCTTTCATGAAATGAACACCACTCTCTTTCACAGTTCTCATGCCTCAAACAGAATTTGCTCTTTGACTTACAGGTTGTTTACTTTGGTGACAGCATGCATTCAGATATTTACCCAGCCCGTCATTATAGTAATTGGGAGACAGTCCTCATCCTGGAAGAGCTCAAAGGGGAAAGAGACGTGAAACCTGAGGAATCAGAGCCTCTAGAGAAGAGAGGAAAATACGAGGTAAGGGTTCTCTTTAGCTCTTTCTTTGAAGGAAAAACCTTTATGTTTGATGTATGTTAGAAAGTGTTTGTATAAAGAATGATGAAATCTATTGACAGTTATTGTGATCTTCTTTCCATCTCAGCTCTATAGTTGATCTCATTGATAATTTTTAATTGATACCAAGATAACATCTGTCTTCCTTGCCCTCTGCTTTCATTCAGTGCTGTGGCACCATGGATGTTTTTCGGCTGATGCTGAACAGCCAGATCCTGACTCACTACACTCATACTGTCTCTTATGCTTGGCCATGAAAACTCTCCTGCTCTCTCTTCACAGGTCTAACGTAACTAAATTGGTAGCTCCTTTAAACTTATTCCTGAGCCCCCAGATTGAATGTAGGTGAAGACTTGAGGTAAAGAAAAGTAAAACATGTCATAAATCTAGAAAGGGAAAATAAGTGTTTGTTTAAAAGCCAGAAGAAGCAGAAAAGAAAGATCAGAAAATAAAATGCATTTTTCTAAATTCATTCCAGTGGACCAATTACAAAGAAGGAAAATTTCAAATCAAAAACAATTATCATATCAAAAACTACCAATAAAAATGAATAAACTATCAAGCCACAGAAAGACATGGAAAAACCTTAAGTACGTATTAAGTGAAAGAAGCCAATCTGAAAAGGCTACATACTATATGATTCCAACCATATGACAGTCTGGAAAAGACAAAACTATAGAGAGTAAAAAGACTAGTGGGTACCAGGGGTTCAGGGGAAGGGGGCATGAATAAATGGAAGATGGGATTTTTATGATGGTAAAACTATTCTTTCTGATATTGTAATGGTGGGTACATGACATTATGATTTTGTCAAAACCCATAAAACTGTACGACATAAAATGTGAACCCTAATGTAAACTACAGACTTTCATCAATAATAATGTATCAGTATTGGTTAATCAGTTGTAACAAATTTACCACACCAATTAATACAAGATATTAATAATGGAGAGAGAATGGTGGGGATGCAGGAGGGGGATATATATATATATATAATATACACATTTATATAAGAGTTTTTTGAATTTTCTGCTCTATCTGTAAACCTAAAGCTGATCTTTAAAAAAAGTCTATTATTAAAAGAAAAAAATAACTAAGCAGACCTAACAAAATGTTAGAATAATGGAATCAGGTTTCTTTGAGGTTTCCATTGAGTAGCATTTAGTCCTCAACCTGACATTATTGTAAGTTCTTTGGACAATTTCAGTTAAGAAGAGCTTTAAAACAACCTTTCAGAAGGTGGGCCTTCCAACTGGAGTGACTTTCAAAAAAGATTTCACTAAAGAGAGATTTGGTTTCTTCAAAATGATTTGAGAATGCAGGTATGATAATAAAATGAAAAATCAGTAGGAAAGTTTCCTCTAGCAATATGTACACAGTAACCCCATCCTTCTTCCATGGACCCCCTTTTCTCTTTTTAATTAGTTACAAACACATAATAGTTAATAATTGGCTCCTGGACAGAAAATGGTGAGTCAACAGCTTGAATGTTTTAGTTCCCAAGTTAGAATTAAAATAAATAATGTTCCTTTCTCATCGAACTCCACCTCCCCAACCCACCCCTGCTCTATCAAACATGGACAAGGAAGCAAAGACTAGGAGGGTTTGGCCAAGTGACAGAATAAGGCCTAAGGATCCAGCTTTAGCCCTGAACTCTTAACATCTCTCATACTATGGAGGTTCCAGGAAAAGTGGAATTGTAGAAGATGGAGTCCCCTCTTCTGTTGGGGTCCGAAGCATATATTTTGCTGTGGGATTCCCAATCGTGTCCCACACATTATGTTGAAAAAGCAAAGTATCCTCATACTATGTGACTTCAAAATTATCCTGGTCAGACCGACTGCCATTATGTCTCTGTGGTTTGTTTTTGAGGCAGTATTTGAATTGATGTGCCCATCCTTAGCAGATGTTTCAGGCCAACTTAGTTGCTAAAGGAAAACTCTCAATCATGCATCTTTCTGCTTATGCTTAAAGGCATATATGCATAATTTTAAAATAATTCTGTGTGTTTTTAAAAAATTGTCTTTGACCTAAACCTAAAACCACAACTTTTAAAAATGAGACTGCTTTCATATTTAAGTTCAGATCCATTCCTCTGCACAGCACACTTCTGTCGGCACACCAAAGTCAGGTGTAAGTTCAGCACGCCAGGAGAATTCAGGTTCTTTCCTGTTTCTCTGTGGAAGAGACAAGAATGCAAACATCTTCAGTTGCTACAGAGGAGGGAAACAGTCCATAAAGAGGACTAAACAGAAAGCCTTGCGTGGGCATTCTTCTGCTTATTTTGTGATTATTCAGAAAGATGGAGTGTAGTTTTTTTAACCAAATGTCAAACACAGAACATGTGTCATGTACAGTCTTTTGGTGAGTACAAAGCCTGAATGCAAAGGGATTTAATTACATATTTGTGGTTACTTGATTCAGTGTAAGTGAACTTTAAACAATATAATGGGAAACCAAATTAACCAAGTCATTTCAGGATTGATGAAGTGAACCAGAACGTTTACATTTCCCACATTCTGTGGACATTCTTGTTTCACTTAGACTTGAATTCAATTTCTCACATATTTAAAGCAATTTCCATTCTAGGTGAAACCATCTGGAACATAAAGATCATTTTCACCTCCCTTCATTTGTGACAAGTATCTCAAGGACAGAGAACATCTCAAAGGGCACTTGAAAGGCTTATATAAGAGACTTTCTGAAATCTTAATGTATCTATTGATAACTTACTCTATTGGAGCATGACAGATAAACGAAAATCACCCATTTGAATTATTCAAGTAAGCCTAGTTATGGAGACTAAGGAAAAATAATTTGTTTCCATTGATTTTTGTTTCCAGAAATAAAAGTCATTTCATTAATCTTGTCATTATTGGGACAGTCTTCATTTCATAAGACTACCCTCCATAGGAAAAAGAAAAGGAGCTCTCCTCTTTAGCTTCCTTCAGTATTCTCAGGGTTTTTAGAATAACATGCTATGAAATTTAGTTGCCAAAATAATTCATTTTAATGATGAAAATTCTCAGCAAAAAAGAGGGAGCCAGCCTGTAATTAGAGAAAGGCTATCCACAAAAAAACCCAGTGGGAGTGTAATCTATAAGGTAATATTTAATGTAAAGCCATATTTAATGGAGACACATAGCCTTTAAGGTTCTTAGCTAGACCAAAGATACCTGTTATGAATTATATCATGTAACAGGGAGCTGGCCAACACCACAAGAAAAGAAAAAGAAATATGGAATTAGGGTTAGAAGAAAAGACACCAAGTTGTGATTATTTTGGAGTTATATGATCATTAGCATAGAAAGCCATCGGAAATAAACAAAAGGTAAAAACTTCTAGTTGTGAAATAAGTCATGCAGATGTAACATACAGCATGGCGACTGTAGTTAATAATACTGTATTATATATTAAAAAAAGTTCTCATCACAAAAAAATTTGTAACTGTGTGGCAATAGGTGTTAACTAGACTTATTGTGGTGAACATTTCACAATATATGCAAATATCCAATAATTACATGGTATTACCTGAAATTAATGTTATCTGTCAATTATACCTCAATTAGAAACAATTCTGAATACAAATAAATAGATGGAGAGATATACCATATTTATGAAGACATGATTTAAAATTATACTGTTACATATTTTCCTTAAATTTATTTATAAAATTAGTGTAATGTTATGGAAAATCCCAGAAAGATTTTGGGTGGAACTTCACAAAGTGCATTTAGATAAAAAACTGAAGGCCCAAAAATAGCTAAGACAATTATGTAAAAAAGGATAATGAAAGGAAAGAATCTCACTCTCTCAGATACTAATCATGTTAGGAAGTTACAGTAATTTTTTAAAATATAATACTGGTGACAAAATATATATAAAATGTTAGTGAACAGAGGAAAAAAAATACAGACATATGCCCCTGTATCACATTCCAAGTTACCATGAAAATGTGATATATGATAGAAGATTTATCAATCATCAGAAAAGATAGACAATTCACTAAATGAACACGTAGTTTCTGTGTGGAGAAAAATAAGATGAGTTCCTTTTTCACTAATTCCGAATGGATTATGGAAAGTAAAATTTTATCTGTATAATTAAGTGAAGAAAATTTATGAAAACATTCATGTGACCTTAGGACAAGGAAGGATTTCTCAAATTAGGACCCAAAAGAGCAACAATAAGTAGAAAAGTTGATGACTTTGCATCAATATTAAATAGTTTTGTTCAAGATACCTGGAATACTGTTAACCAGTGAGAAAAGTGTTTTGCAGCATCCATCTAGATGGAACCTTATAAAATTGCCATTTTTTGTATGACAAGAATAGTTCAAAATCAGCACTTTCATGTGGTTCAACCTAATAAAAACCAACAGTGATTTTATATCTAGCACATAAGAAATGGAACATTCAGATAGGAAACTGGACAAGAGGTATCAGGCAGTAGACTAAAGAAAAAAGCTTATGTATGAGAGGAGATGCCCATCCTCACTAGTAATCCATGAAGTGCCAGTTAAAACAGTGGTGTTATCTATACTTCCTTAAAGCAATCAAGTTAATAAAACTGTCTGGGTTTTTTAATTGGTTACTAATAAAATAGTCTGAGATACATTTGTATGAGTTAACTTAAAAAAACAAACTGGAACCAATATTCGCTAAAGCTTCACTTCATTGCATTTCATAGTTCTGTGAGATATTTTCAACTGGTTATGTTTTTTTCTCAGGGTTCTTTTACAGATAAGCCTTGTCAATAAAACTAAATTATAAGTTAAGTAGAAGAAACTGATTATATTCAGGGGTTTTGTTTCTATTTTGTTTTTTTGTTTTTATCTTGAAACCTTTCCATTTTGGTCAGAGGTCATGGTATTAGACACACATATATATACACACATAAACATTTTTTTTCATTTTCAAGACTAAATGAATCATTATTCATAAAGATATAGAGATCTATATGTAACTTAGCTTACGTATATATGTCCTATATATGTCCTTAATTAAATCCACTCACACTGAGATTGAGAGGCAAGATTGGTAGCTCTGTGTGTCTATACACACACACATTTCAGAATAATACTCAAAATTTTTATTGCACATATCAGACATAGGTAAGAGCTTACTGGATTAGCAGAGATGTCTTAATAAGGCCACTTATTATTACAAAGCCAGTCGAACACCATTCTGTTGTTCAACATATACCTGTACTGAGTTTTTAATTTGTGTAAGCCTAGGAGTATTGGGGACTTACCATTGAGTCAGACACAGTTCCTTTTTACAGAATGTATTATAATATGAGGATAGAGGGAGTAGGGAACTTGAATATAGAAATAAAGTATAAATTCCTGGACAGTGTACAAGTTATTAAAGAATTTTAAATAAGGCGGGGTGGATACTTCATCAAGGAGAATTAGGGAAAACCTCACAAAGAATGTAGAATTTGAGATAAACATTGAAGAACAGGTACATTTTCAAATGATAGAAATAACATTCTTGGTTCAGGAAATAACACGAATAAGTGTACAGAGATTGTAATGTACAGACTACAGTGCAGTCTTGATCATGTGCAGATTTGTCAGCCAGAGGAACCACTAACAATTTTTGAACGTAGAGTAACAATGTTGAAATTTTCGTGTAACAGCTGTGTAGAGAGTGAAGGGGACGCTGTGGGAAGCTGTTTCAGCAGCCCATATTATAGGTAACACAAACATGAACAAGTGGATAGTAATGAGAAAGAAAGAGAATTTGCAGGTAGATGTTCTAGAGGCACAAATGATGAACCTGGTACTGGTGGTAGGGGTTGAGACTTACAACATAGCTGGTTTTCAAGCATAGGCAATTGGAAATGATAGGTTTTATTCATATAAATAGGGAAGTCAAGGAAAACTGCTTTTGTGAGGAGGGAGATATGATTGATTTAATGTTGAATCCTATTTCTTTGAAATATTTGGAGGATGAGATCAAACTGGCTTTTGGGAGATAGATTAGTTAGAATTAGGAAAACTAGGACATAATGAATGTCTAAGAGAGAGAGAGTACAGAGAGAGCAGAAGAGAGGATAGAAACTTGGTGAGAACACTTATCATTAAAGGATGATACCTATAATATATAAAGCTCTAACAAAAATAGAAGTGTTTCTTATTGATGTGTTCAGAAAATGGCATGATTCTTTTGATTAGCGCACGCGTGCGTGTGTATGAGTGTGTAATTAAAACCCCCAACATTAGAATGAACAAAGATTGGCATCTTTCTTAGTCCACTTGGGCTGCTATGCCATCAACTGGCTGGCTTATAAATAGCAAACATTTATTTCTCACAGTTCTAGAGGCTGAGAAGTCCAAGATCATGGTGCTGGTCAATTTGGTATCTGATGAGGACCTGCTTCCTCTCAGTCCACTGTCTTCTCACGGTACCCTTACATGCCAGAGGGGAAAGCTAGCTTTCTGGTGTCACTTTTATAAAGGCACTAATCCCATTCAGGAGGGTTCTACCCTCACAATCTAAGCACCTCCAAAGACCCTACCTCCTAATATCACCTTGGAGGTGAAGAATTCAACATACGAATTTTGGGAGACATAAACATGTAGATCATAGCAGTATCCATACTTCATTGAACCAGAAAGGGTAAATATGTCTATTTTCCTTTTCTCATAGGAATAGAGAGGAGCCTAGATTCAACCACTCACTTAAAAACTATTATCTATATATAGTTTGTGAGTCGTGATTCATTTCTTCTGATTCATTATTTTAGAAAAGATAATGAACTACGTAAAGAAATTTATCTTGTAAACTGTTCTTTAGACCTTAAGAAGATATATTGAAATACACCTTAAATGTATACACAGCAACATGAATATTCATATTCTATGCTGCTCTTAAATATCTTTGGTGAAATCCAAATCAATTCATGCTGAGTGATTTCCAAACACCATCTTCTGAAAACATATATTCATCTTGATTCATAAAGTGAGTTTCAGCACTTCATGGAATTATGAATCTAGAGGCTAATTTGTGACTGTGCTGCTCTAAAATGAAATTTTCATCAGAACAGGATAAGAGATTGTAAAATCCAGATTACATGGATATGATAGGATTTTTTTTAAGTTCTTAATGTTATGTCATATCCATAAAACACTATGAAGTATTTATTGAATGAGTCTTTTATTTAGTCTACCATTTTTATGTGCCTCCTCTGTCCTAGGCACTAAAGCCTTAGGATTACACTAATACATAAGAAAGTTCCTAATATTATGTAGTTAATAATCTGTCAAGGGTAAAAAGTAAATAGCATGATAAATGTGAGATAGTATGAGATAATATATTAGGGACAAACTCGGGATATAGGAAATTAGAGGAAACCTAATCCAATCTGAGTGTGGAGGTCAAGGAAAACATCCTGGTTGGCATCCAGGCCGGGTCCCTAAGGATGAGAAGGGGTTCCCACACAAAGCCGGGGAGGCTACCTTAAAGGACTTCTAAGCTTTGTTTTACTTGTTATGTAGTATATAGTTTGGTTAAGGTAAACAACTGAAATTCTTACAGATTTTTTTTTATTGTGACTTATTACTTAGTGGAGGAAAATACTTATGAGATTGAACATTAATAATGATTTTTCATTGTTCTATTCTCTTGTTTCAGGGACAGAAGACAAAGCCTCTAAATTCATCATCTAAAAAATGGGGCTCTTTTTTTATCGATTCTGTTTCGAGACTGGAAAATACAGAAGACTCCTTGGTTTATACATGGTCTTGTAAGAGAATCAGTACTTACAGCACTATTGCAATTCCAAGTATTGAAGCAATAGCAGGTAAGGGAGAAAATATTTATAAAGCTTTACCTGTTACTGGATAATAATGACCTTAAATACTAGAAATTTTGCATTTAAAAGAAAAAAATCTCTCCATAACACTTTTCTTAGGAAATATCTATATATGACAATCTAGGTAATTAGGACATGCCCATCTCCTGGGACCAACTACAAAAGCTGGACTGACTTTTTTTTTTTTTTTTTAAGTCTGCTTGGAGTCATAGGATAAAAGTAGGGGAAAATTACCAAGACAAGATGCTAAGGAGGCCAAGTAAGGTGTGCCTGAGTTTGGGGGCTGCTTTTCTCCCTGGTGTTTGCTGACTCAAGAGCAAGCACCAAAGAAAGGGAGTAGGTCTTTGAGTAGCTTCATGAGCCTACAGGGATGGAAGTAGAGGGCCTGGTGGACTCTCTCAGTCAATCTGTGTTGAGACCCCAACGGAGTTTACAATAGAGTAAGGATGAACTTGAAATAGGACTGAAGCTCAGCTTGAAATCATACGAATCCCGAAAATTGGATTTAGAAGATTCTAGATTGGTAGTCCTGCAGGGCACCTGGTAGAAACCAGTGAATATTCTTTTATGGAATATTAACATTCTAGGACTCAGATTATTTCTGAAAACAATTAATATAAGGTTCAGCATGTAATGAAAACTAGCCAGGCACACAAGGAAATGAGACTGCACAAACAGAAATAACCAAGGTTATTTCTTACAACTTACTGTGGTCAAGTACAGAAAAGAAAGGAATGAGAACTTTGGTAGAGACATCAAAATTAAGAATTTAATGGATGGGTTTAACAGGAGATTAAACATAGCTGAAAAGTAAATGAGTGCACTGGAAAATAGATCAAAAGATTTTTAGACAGATAAAAATTGAGGAAATGTATCTCCAGAAGCCCTATGCTAAAGTAAATGCTAACAGCTCTTGTTCTTCATGAAAAAGTAAGAATGATGCCTCTTGGAAGACTGGAGATGCACGAAGGACTGTATAGCAACAAAAGGATAGATATGTGAAAATTAAAATGAATATTTACTGTTGGAAACAATAAAAAGAAATGAAGTCCTCTGGGGTTTAAATACAGAATATAAAAACATGACAACAATGTCATATAAATCTCAAAGGGAAGACAGCTAGAGTTAAAGTGTTTTAAATTCTTATATGGTAAAAGATAAGTCAGAAATGCATGTTGTAATCAAAAGAACTTTAATGATATACAATACATATACATGCTGAGCTAATAATATAAAATAACTTTAGAATCCAAAAGAAAATAAGGGAAAAAAAGAGAATAAGCAAGACAAATGAAGAGCATTCAGTAAAATGATAAATTTAAACCTGAGTAATTACAATAAATGTAGGTAGCTAAATATTCTCATTGAAAGCCTGAATGAATAACAAAACCCAACTATGGGCTATTCATAAGAGACATCTCTGAAACATAAGGACACTGAAAGTTTGGATATCAAAAGATTTAGGAGAGATACCATGCTAACAACTTTAACCAAAAGAAAGTGTTCACTAAATTATAATGTGAAACAAAGTAGACATTAAGGGAAATATCTATTAACATGAAAGAGAATCACTTCGTAATAACAAATTCTGTGTTCAGAAATATGTAACTGGAAGTCTAGAGTATTCCCCAGGACCCTTCTCCTCTCTCAGGTCATATATATTCATCCCTCCGTTTTCTCAATACCAAGAAACTACTGAAAAATCCACTCTGCTTTACAGAGGTTTGTGCTTCTGCTTGCTTCTTAGTTTTCTAAAGTTCCCTTCAGAATTTGGGAAGGGGCTTGAGTAGAAAACCAGCAGAGTCCATTTCTCCACCCCTTCCTTTATAGAGCTTTTTTAGCCCCTCAGTTTTTCTTTGCAGCTCTTCAAGGCCGACGAAAGCTCTACTGGTTTTTCTGCCACTTGTAACTGTCCCTGCCCCCAGCCAGACTTCAAGTGCCTAAGAGAAAGAGCTGTGGCAGAATGTCAGCTTATATCTCCACTTATTACTCCTTCTCAGGAATTGTGTTCTCAGGTCTTGGTTGCCTTTTCAGTTCTCCAATGACTCACTCTGATGTTTATATTTTTATCCAGCTTTGCTAGTTGTCTCAGTTCCAGTTTAGAAGTAGTAAATATACTTAAGTTTTTTGACCTCAGATTCTTCTTTAAATTGAGGAGAATAATACCAGCCTGCATTTCCTCCTTCACAGGAGGAATGTGAGAGAAAATAAAGCAAAATATTTATCTGAATTAATGGTAGGATCATGATGATGATGATGATGACCCTAAGATATGTACGACCTTCCCAAAGGTCCATCTTCTATGCCAGTATACAAATCCCATATGTCAGTATATTTTACTCATTGAAATAATATCTCATTTTCATTGGTTTCGAAAGAATGGTTTATTTTTCATTGTCCCATGCTTATATGCACAAAATTTTTAAAAGATAACCTAAATATATTTCTTCCTTTCACAGATGACTTTTCTGTTAAAGAAATGGACCTTGTAACTCGAAGGGATTAACTTATTTTCAATTTTTATATTTCATTGTTCCTTTCTTTTATTTTAGAGTGATTCAAATTTACAGTGAGAGAGTAGGGTAGTGTGGTAATGGAAGTTACTGAGTTATTCTGAAGTACCTGGATAAAACCATTCAGTAGGCTATGGTTGTGAAATAGTAAGAAAGTCAAAGAAAAGTAAATCTCCATCATTCTAAGATTTAACTATTTCTCCCAAGAATTGAAAAATAACCCCCTCTTCATCTTCTGTGGTAATCACCTCTTCTTACAGAGGATAATAGACATAACATCATTGCCCTCTCATTTCATTTTCCAAGTATCAATTTTTGTGGGGGTGGGGGAAGAATGAGAGAGTTGGTATGTCATTTTCAATTGTTGATTTTGATGTCCAAGATACTTCCTCAAAAAGCAAATTGTTACTTAGTCAGTCTCGAAGTTAGCACTATGATCTAAGCACTCATTGCTATGATCACATGCTCAGAAAGTTATATCTCACACAGAACTTCAAATTGATTATTTCAATAAAGTTGGATACTACTGTATAATTTACCTCCACTTAAGAAAAATGGCTGGAAGAAAAATAATAGGATGGCCATGGCATTAGACATGTTGAAGATAGAATCTTTATATAAATGTTGTCCTGTTAATATCTTTTTTAAAAAAAAGTCCCAAGAGGAGTTGTTTCTGTCTGTTATGTTATTATACATTGAACTTGTTCATTTAGGTTCACTTCATTTAATTGTTTTTAATATGATTGTTATTATAGTAGATTTAGTATAGAGAGTTGGGGTAAACAAGAAACTGGTTCTTTGTGTATCTCTCTTTCTCTTTTCTTCCAAATGGTCAGCACCCAACAATGACTTTCCTGTAACAGAGATGTAAATGTTTTCTTGCAGAATCACCAGTCTAGAGATCCTTGTTTTAACAGAAGTCATCTGATCTCAGTTTAGCTATTCCATACTGAGACTTCTTAATAGAGTAGACCTTTTCTGCTACCTGAAAGAGAGAATAAAATGTTTGTTTCAAATGAGATAGGAGGCGAAAAACAAACCTGATACTCTCCCTTCACCTCTTATAACCTTTTTGTATTCATGTAATATTTTTTTAAAACTTTCTCTAGCATCAGAAAGGCAGTGTTCTTTCTTCCCAATCTCTAGCACTAGTTTTCTCCCTATAAGAATTAACTGCTTGGGCATTCTGGCATTTAATATAAAGTATAATTTTTATGCTAGTGTCTTATAAATACTCAGTACTACTAAATGATGTTTTACCTAGGAAATTCGTGAAATAAGGATTACTGCCCTGTATCTATCTGCATGTGTAATAAATATCATAACATGACATATAACATTTCAATTGTAATATTTCTGGTAATGTTTCCTTGAAGAAATTTGGGAAGAAATTATCTGAAGACTAGCTTATGAGAGACTTATATAAAGTTATCACAGTGTCCCACCCTCAATATAGTATGCATTTTATGTGCCCTCCCCTTATGGCTGTGTCTGTGTGTGTGTGTATTTGTGTAATGTATATCATATGAGGAAAGTTGCCACATTGTGCATACTAGAATCTTTATTTAGCTGGGCATTAAAAATTATCCTTAGTAATTCTTTTATTACTAAGGGCTATGAAGATTATTAGTTCTCATTTACCAATTACATGATCCTCAGAGTAGGGCCTGAGAGACTTTTAAATTAAAAAAAAAAAAAAGTGTTAACTTTTGTGTGTGGAGGGTAAACTAAATGCAAAAATTAAACTAGTTTGAGTTCTGAAGATGATTTACAATATCTCTAAATATAAGTTGACTTTAATATTATTGTAAATTTTATAGGGAAAAATATCTATACTCTTCATCCTAGGTACAACCTATTCAGGTGACAAACGAAATATTAAAATTATGAAACTAAAAAAATAAGTTTTATTATCAATGACCATCACATTTTGATGTTTATATTTATGAAAGGCCTTTTAAGATCTGCAGAATAATCAAATTGTTTTGGTTTTTTTCCAGAATTGCCCCTGGACTACAAGTTTACAAGATTCTCTTCAAACAATTCAAAAATGGCTGGCTACTATCCAAACCCTCCATTGGTTTTATCAAATGTTGAAACGCGGACAACAAAATAACTTTTCTTTACTCCAAAAGGAAGTAAAGAACCATATGCACAGCAAATGTACTGTAAAAATTAAAAAAAAAAATTTAAATAGTATAAAATGCTTTATAGGAACAAATTCTTAATGAAAATTGACCAAGAAATTGATGTTTTTTAGTAGGTCACCTTTCTATATAGATCATCTTGATGCCCAACAGCTCTCATTATATTAAAATCTCAATATCTAGAACTGAAAAGAACCTTATTAATTTTGTATATACCAGTAATTCTGAGATTAGAATTCATCTGGGGAGATATACATATACAGACACACACATACATACACACACACATATTTACACTATGGTTCTAAAAGCGTGGTCCCAATCCACCAGCATAGCATCACCTGAGAACTTGATAGAAATGCCAATTTGCAGGTCCCACCCCAGATCTACAGAATTAGAAACTCTGGAAACAGGGCCCAGGAACCTGTGTTTAATAATAGTGTGATTCACACTATTATTTATTAATTTATAAATAAATTCGTACTATTTAATAATAGTGTGAATTATTACTGGCTGGACCATAACCTCCAGAGACTGCTTGAAATGGACTCGGGTACAGATTAACCTTGACAAACATCTTTTATGTGCCTCAGGAAAACATAGCCAGAATTAGGGACAACTGATCTACACCAGCTCTTTCATTTTATACCCAAGAACACTGAATCTGGTGAGATTAAATGATTATTCCAAGCTATCAGGTTTTATGCTATTCTTGTGTTTTCCAAAACAAGGAAATAAAAGAGACATGATTTCTTCTAAGACCACACAGCCAGTATGGGACAGAGATGATACCAGAAGCCAACTATTTCAGCCTCCAGTGTTACCTGTTAGGTTCTCCCTTAATGTTAAAGGCCATTTAATTCATTTTCATTCACTTTAAAGTATGTGTTCTCAATGGGACAAACATTGGTTCTTGGGGTGAAAAAAATATTAGACAATGCAATGGACAGTCGCCCTCCAAAGCTAAACATTACCCAATAAAAATCTTATTCCTTAGTATTAATTTTTCTCATTAAAGACAAATATAAAGTTAAATTTATTAATTAAATTTGAGTTATATTTAATTTTTCTTCCTGGGAAGGGGATGATAATGAAAAAAAAGGTTGAGAAAAACTGGTTTAAGAGTTTTTATACATATACTGCAATACAGGATTACTGTGTTCTTTGTGTGCTATATATGGTCATATTAGTAGCTATTTGTTGCAAGATGTTAGGAGCCAGGTAATGTTTACAATATAAATTCTGGCTACTCTTTATATTGTGATTTCATTCTGTTTATCATGGACAATATCAGAAAACATCCTGGTCACTATCAATATCATTACTTGGACTATAGCAGAGAACTTAGCATGTTGATGCATGCAATGAAAAGATAAATATTTTGTTAAAATTTTTAAATCCTCAAGTAATCCCAAATATAATGTGGGGACAGGTATCTCAGGGTGTGTAAGCAGTTACTGAAATTATTTTCTCAAAGTCAGTTGCTCTCTGATATCTACTAATAAGTATATGGTAATGTGAAATTGATTTCCAGAATCATTGGAATATGATAACAAGCACACACGGTCAAGCTTAAGACTAAATGATATATGCTGTCTTGTGTATACTTTCAATATACATTTGATTTCTTTTAAAAATAAAGCTATTTTTTCTTACACATTTATTTTTTCAATGGCAAAGAATAATCATCTTTAAATACTTATAAACTGCTGTTGTTAGTATGAAAAATGAGAACCCCAAAATAAGAAGTTCATTGCACTTTTTGGCCACTAAAGAATGAAAAAAGTTCACTCAAGTCAAAAGTGCTAGTTTTACTTTTATTAGTACCTACATAAAGAATCTGAGCAAGTTACCTTCCTAATTTGACCTCATTTTTTTCATTCTTGTCAAGAGGGTTTGTTTCCAAGTTTCTTCCACCTTTCTAACAGAGATAGCCTAATAATGTTGTTTTTCTGTTGGACTGTAAATAGACTTTTAAATTTTTTATTTCATTATTTCTAAAATGTGACAGTGTTTCCAATTAGATGTGAAGATCAAAAATAATCATCCAAAATGGCACTATAAAAGTTAAAGAGACTATTAAAAAAGAAAAGCTCTATATTTAATAAAGTCATGAGTAAGAAAACAGGAAAATTGTGCAAATAGACAGAGGACTTAAGTTTAATATTAGCATACAGGCAAACATTCATTACCTAAAAGATACATAAAAATAATTGGCAAGGGAGCTGAGATTTTCTTTGCTGGCCACTGTTGATCTCATCAGCAGAAGAAAGATCTGAATGCCACAGTAGTCAAATGATTTGGCAGAATTTGGTATTTAGAATATCGAGGTAGCAGAAAATTCACTTGAATCATGAATTACAATCAAAAATCAACTACTGTGTTTGTTAAATCTAAATTAAAATCAAGTATAACTTCCCCACTATATACATATACATATGTATGTGCATATATATACATATATATATACATACATACATACACATAAAGTTATTGTTGGATGTGAATGTTAGTAGGGAAATAATACTTGATTTCAATTTAGAGTATATGTATATGTGTATATATATATATATATAAAGCATATATATGTACATATGTAGGTATATGTATACACATTTTTAGTGAACTTGTTTGAATGCAAAATAAATATGATTTTATGTAAAAAACCAGCATAAAATTGAATGTCAGACTATCTTTTTGGATATGACTGAATGTTAGAATCACGTGGATACCTTTTTTTTTTTTAATATGCTGTTGCAATACCATTCCCTTACCTCTTCTCAGGCTCTTGATAACACAGTTATCGTGAGTTAGTGCAAGACTGGGATATATTCAAGAGTTAATTCACCCAGTGTGGTCCATTTGCTGCCCTTGAAAATCCTTGGGCATGGTCCAGTCCATGTAGGGTGAATTCAAAAAAGTAAATTCTTGTTGGTCTCTAAAATCATCCTCAGATATAATGGTAAAAATTCAATAGTAATGAGTGCTGATTCCTCACCAGGCAAGTAAATGTACCTTATCTTATTTACCTCCTACTGCAACCATATGAAGAGAGTATAATTAAAATTTTACAGATGAAGACATTGAAATTCACAGAGGTTAGATAATATGCTTGTTCAAAGTTGCAGTGTTTTTAAGGAACAGAGTCTGTACATGAGCCCAAGTTTGACCCCAAAATTCATGCTCTTATTTAATTGATGTGTAAAGTCTTCCAATATTGGATCTAGATTGGGGCAAATTCTCAGTCTAAAACCATACTTCAATTTAATAATCACACCATGGTAGGACAACTGAGGGATTAGAAATGAAGACGACACAGGCTCTGTTCTAAAGGAACATAATTTTATAAAAAATAGTAAATATCTATAACATAGAACTTACCTGGATGAGTAAAATAGAGAACTAAGAAGCACAGGAGTCCTACAATGTATTATGTCTGCTCTTCCTGGAAGCCACATATGCTAAAGTCATCAACAAGCAGGTCTACTCTTCATATTCACATTTAAATGTTCACCTTGAACACTTAGCAAATTTCCCTCTCTGCTATCGAGGAAACCAAAATGGAGAAGGAATAATGAAAACTGGTCCAAGCAAACAGTGGAAGGTAAGATATCTATAGAGAATTCGAGTCATTACTTAAAATGACAATATCACAGACTGCTTGACAATCAGGTTCTTGTACCAGGCACCTGTTCCCATACTCATTTAAAACAAAAAACCTTTATTTCCCTTTCTTGATACTTTGGCCTTGATACTTTCTTAGTGAAGGTCAAAGCTTCATAAAATGTTAACAAAGTTTAAAAATTAGAGAAGGGAATACATTCCTAAATGCCTGTTAAAAACAATCACCATGTTGAATTAAAAAATTGCTCTAATTTGATATCAACATTTCTTTACAGTTCTTAGCTAAATTTCATAAGTATAACATATTTAAAGTCCTTATGGTGCATTTATTCCCTTTGATGAAAGGAACAGACTGCCAGTTTCATTTAGGCAACAAACATCAAGATTACATAGGCAAATTCAGGAGTATTTTAATCTGAACACGGAACCCTGAATTAAGTGATAAAAAGTACCTTTTTCAAAAACCATTCATATAACCTTCATCTGAGGCCTAAATACACACATAAATAGGTTTTTTGTTTTTATGCCAAATTTAATACAGACATTTGTGATACAGTGAAAAGTACCCTAGCTTGAAATCAGAAAATTTAAAGTCTGTGTGACTTACTTGCATCTTAGACAATTTACTTCAACTTTCTGTCTCTGTTTTCACAACTATTTAAATAGAGATAGTAAAATTTATATCGATTACAAAGGTAACATGAGAACACACATGGAAGTGCCTGACATAGATCTCTTGAGATTGTCAAGCTAGGCAATACGTATCTGAAGCAAAGTCAGATGTCCAAGGCTCAAACTGTGACTCCATGGAGCAGGGAACTCAGAAATTAAGAATGCAGGTAATTTTTTGTTTTTTTTTAAATGATTAAAACTGATTTAAGGAAACTTGAATTAACGAGATAAAGCGGAAGCAGCAGGAGCAGGAATATGGGGAGGGGAGAGGAAGTCTGAGTTAAGGAAGGTCAGAGAAGCCTTTTGGGGTATCTGGCCTGAGCTGAATGCCCAGAAATGGTAAAGAACTGTTATGTAGGGACCAGGGAAATCATGAAGTACGTCACTACTACACTCAGGGGAACATGGCCTAAGCGAATCAAACTGATACGTACTTCTTTGGTGACCAGAGGATGAGACCCTCTGAACTGTTTCGGAGGTTTGCATAAATAATTTGTTTAAAATTGAAGAAAACAAAAAGGCAATGCAAAGAAACGAAACAGGACTGCAGGAGTGAACCCAGTGGTTAGTAGGTACAACCTAGAGAATGCCTAATTTAGTCTATAACTTTATTAGACAAAACAGAAACCATGTTCATCTCTAACAAATGAGTGGCATCAGCCTAACAGAAATGAACACTATTGGTTAGACTGAAGCTGATAATAAACCCAGGAGAACAAAATAACATCTTCTGATTATATTCAGAACAGGATAAAAGGGATAATGCTTGAAACAGGTGGTTGATGATGCACCAATCGCTGAATTGAAAAAGTAAAATGAACATTATAAGGGGAATTTAGGATTAAGATGAGTGTAGCGCTTGCAAAAGAAACCTTAGCTCTCTAGAAAGATTTTCCAGGCCTAGGAAAATTACACTTCAGCAAGTAGAACATGCAAGAAAGAATTGCATCAAGTCAGCAAGTCTGTTTAAACTGTAGACTTAATTAACAGTCTCTAATTCAAATCAGTAATTTTGGGCATTTATCAAATTTTTGTTTAGATGGCTAAAAATACTTCATTCATTTTCCCAGATCTTGCAGCATCCACAGCCCTTTTGACTGAAAAGAGTGCAGAAGTATTTATCTCCCAAACCTTCATGTAAGAGCTACCAAACAGCAAAATATTCCTGTTAACTAAAGCTGATGTCTGATATCATTTGTTTCTAGACATATTTCAGCCATAATTTTTTTGTTCTTTTTAAAGCATCACACTGTTGTAGGAAAAGAATTTAAGTAGCACTTAAAGAATACGCAATGATTAATTCTTCCAAAAGTCTATCAAGTTCATTAAGAACAAGACCAAAGAGGAGATGTGGTTAACATAAACAAGGATGCTGCATGGAGAACAATTTTCCACAGAAATCAGTAAGTGGCAAATCAACATATGATGCTTCAATTACCACCCAAAACTGCACTGGTTGTAGAGGAAAAATTATGTTCATGAGTATGCAGTTGCAGTGGGCTAATTTACCATCTTCCAAGCAAAAAAATCTTAGGTTTGGTGGGTTTTTGTTTTGTTTTGTTTTTTTACCTTCAGCATGATGCTTACAGTGACTATTTGCTAACTTTAATGATTTCTCAACCTTATATTAGCCTAGACCACACAGACAGAGCTTTATTAATTTTTATTTTTTGGTGAAAAGAAGTACAGCAGAATGACAGGTTTTATTTTTCCTTTGAGCACATAGAGGACAAAAGTACTAATGATCCTTGTTTAGTATGAGGAGCAATTCTACAAGTAGTTAACACTAGTTAGGAACATAAAATATCAAGCACCACATTACTACTAGGGCAAGAAATATCAAGTAAGACACAGTTATGCTTTTCTTCTTGAGATTACTTTCACAAGACAGTGACAATTTGCAAAATTTCAGACTCTTCAAAGATCACAGTCAAATATTTCTAAGAATAGAGTATATATGAAAAGATCAGAACAAGCTGATATTAATGAATATTCACAGACATCTTCATACTGCACAGGAAACAAGTTTGATATTTTGCACACGTTCTCAATTACAAGCAAAAACAGGCCTGTAAATGTCAATTTTGCCAGCAAGCAAAAATGAAAGAATAGGATTTTACTCACAGTGAAATAAGAAGCATAAACCATTAATCTTCCACATATAGGTCACTCCTGGAATAATTGAAAGAAAACATCTAGACTTGCATTTTCATGTATAAAAATCTACTGGTGAACTCGGGGATATAGGAAAAATTGGAGGAAAATTCTCCAGGCATCCTCTTTAAACATCAACCACTTGATTCTCCCACCTGTGCTGGGAGGAGCCTCAGGGCCTCCCCTCCTACCCCTGACTCTGCAAAATTCCAGTCTTCCCTGACTGCCTTTCTAAGCCCACTCCACAGCAGGCTCATTTGTTTCTGGACTTTCAGATTCTCCAGCCTAGAGCACCCTCTCCACTCCTCTGTGTCTATACCCGCCAAGCCCTTGGGGAGCTTATGACAAGGGCTTCAGAAGGAAAAGAGAAAGGATAAGGGTGAATGTCACCACCACCACCACCATACCCTCCATAAGTAAGACAGCCCTGGCACACTGCTGCCCCACCTACTAGAGCTTGGTTTGAAAATCCAGACAGACTCCATACATCTTATCCTCTAGGAGAGAGGCTTGGCATCTGCCACAATGCAGACTGCAGCCTGCTCCCTCTTTTGTTAGGATAAAAGCAGGGAAATGGGAAAGCTGAGGACTGAAAGCTAAGGCCAGGCAGAAGGATGCAAGCTCTTGGGTCATCAGGGATGTAATAAAATAGTATGGAAGACAGGGGTGACCCACAAAATGCTGCCTTGGTATTATTTCTAAGTGGTCTAAGGCCCCCCCAAAATTTCCGTCTTTAGAAAAGTTCAATCAAACTTAAGTTTTGGTTGCTTTACAGCACAACCTGATCTGGGTCTCTCTTGACCCCATTATTATAAAGTCTTCCATCTCTCCTCTCAGCTTCTCAAACTAAAGCTCAAGTTACAGACAGGAGGTTTTGGTAAATGGACAGGGGTAATGGGTGGGGTTGTAAAAGTTGGCCTAAAAGAACACTGCCCA